>NW_027332065.1:0-300000 GCF_048418815.1 Hemitrygon akajei
GAGTGTAGAGTTCAATGTTGCTGAAAACTACTATGTGCTAACTTTTTTAAAATATTATTTATTTATTGAATTTTAGAAATTACAAGAATAAATGTAATAATAAAATAGTAATTAAAGTGATATTAACCATCCCCTCTCCCCTTAACCCAGCCCCCTTAACCCTTATCTAAAGAAGAAGGAAAAAAAAAAGAAAGAAAAGAGAAGAAAGATTGCCTGGATATCGGAGGATCCCCACATGTTCCATGGAGTTTAAAATAATTTTGATATTTATTTTCACTTTCCCCAATTACTATAATTTTATCTTCAAACGACCTATGTATCTAATCCTATCTTTCGTAAGTATGGTGACCAAATTTTCAAAAATATCTCATATTTATTTCTTAAATTATACGTAATATTTTCAAATGGAATACAAATATGTATTTCATTATTCCAACGATCCATAGTTAAATTTAAATCAGATTTCCAAGTAACTGCGATAACTTTTTTGGCTACTGCCAAAGCAATTTTTATAATTTTTTTCTGATACTTATTCAATTTAAATTTCGTTATTGTCCCTTCAATGTCTCCTAATAAAAATAGCAATGGACAATATGGAAGTTGTACTCCAATAATCTGTTCTAATAAAAATCTTAAATTAATCCAAAATGGTTGAATTTTAGAACAAGACCAAGTAGAATGTAAAAAAGTACCAATCTCTTGTTTACATCGAAAACATTTGTCAGACATATTTGAATTTAATCTACTTATTTTCAGTGGTGTTATATATAATATAAAAAATTATATTGTATTAATCTAAGTCGAACATTTATTGTATTTCACATACTATCAGAACATAATCTTGACCAATATTTCCATCAATTTTAACATTCAATTAAAAGCTTATTTACGAGAAAAGCTGGGACAAACAATGTAGATGCCAAAACCTAGTGAAATAAAAATATTAATTCAGAAAGGAAAAATTTTAAGAATTACATCTTGTATGTATAATTTGATTCAAAAGCAGACAATTAAATTAGGAATTCATAAATCAAGACAAAAATGGGAATCTGATCTATGTGCTAACATGATGTAAACCTTATTATTTTACATACCATATGCTTTAGAGTAGTATGCAACAAATTTTATGAGTGTGCTACCAATGTTCGAGGTTACTTTCACTACATCACCTTTTGTACACAATGGAAAATTAGCGTTAACAAAACAAAGCAAAGATATAGGCTGTTCCACTCTGAATGTTACGGTATAGGTTCGTGAATTCAGCTTGCATTTGAGTATTCCATAGCTGTGAGTGGTATACATGCAATATCTATACAGTTCCAGCTCACCCTGAGTAGTTATGTACACATCCTTAACTCAAACTGCATAGAGCAGAAAATAATGCATTCAACCCAACAGAGTGTAGAGTTGAATGTTGCTGAAAACTATGTGCTAACCTGATGAAAACCTTATTATTTTACTTACTATATGAATTAGAGTAGTACGCAAACAATTTTATGAGTGTGCTACCAATGTTCGAGGTTACTTTCAGTACACCACCTTTTGTACACAATGGAACATCAGCATTTACAGAACTAAGCAAAGATATAGGCTGTTCCACTCTGAATGTTACGGTATAGGTTCCTAAATTCAGCTTGCATTTGAGTATTCCATAGCTGTGAGTGGTATACATGCAATATCTATACAGTTCCAGCTCACCCTGAGTAGTTATGTACACATCCTTAACTCAAAATGCATAGAACAGAAAGTAATGCATTCAACCCAACAGAGTGCAGAGTTGAATGTTGATGAAAACTACTATGTGCTAACTTGATGGAAACATTATTAGTTTACTTACTGCATGATTTAGAGTAGTATGCAACCAATTTTATGAGTGTGCTACCAGTGCTTGAGAAATTACTTTCAGTACATCACCTTTAGTACACAATGGAACATCAGCACTTACAGAACTAAGCAAAGATACTGGCTCTTCCTCTCTAAATGGTAGGATGTAGGTTCCTGTATTCAGCTTGCAATTGGGTATTCCATGGCTGTGAGTAGTATACATGCAATATCTATACAGTTCCAGCTCACCCTGTGTAGTTATGTACACATCCTTAACTCAAAATGCATAGAATAGAAAGTAATGCATTCATCTCAGTAGAGTGTAGAGTTCAATGTTGCTAAAAACTACTATGTGCTAACTTTTTTAAAATATTATTTATTTATTGAATTTTAGAAATTACAAGAATAAATGTAATAATAAAATAGTAATTAAAGTGATATTAACCATCCCCTCTCCCCTTAACCCACCCCCCTTAACCCTTATCTAAAGAAGAAGAAAAAAAAAGAAAGAAAAGAGAAGAAAGATTGCCTGGATATCGGAGGATCCCCACATGTTCCATGGAGTTTAAAATAATTTTGATATTTATTTTCACTTTCCCCAATTACTATAATTTTATCTTCAAAGGACCTATGTATCTAATCCTATCTTTCGTAAGTATGGTGACCAAATTTTCAAAAATATCTCATATTTATTTCTTAAATTATACGTAATATTTTCAAATGGAATACAAATATGTATTTCATTATTCCAATGATCCATAGTTAAATTTAAATCAGATTTCCAAGTAACTGCGATAACTTTTTTGGCTACTGCCAAAGCAATTTTTATAATTTTTTTCTGATACTTATTCAATTTAAATTTCGTTATTGTCCCTTCAATGTCTCCTAATAAAAATAGCAATGGACAATATGGAAGTTGTACTCCAATAATTTGTTCTAATAAAAATCTTAAATTAATCCAAAATGGTTGAATTTTAGAACAAGACCAAGTAGAATGTAAAAAAGTACCAATCTCTTGTTTACATCGAAAACATTTGTCAGACATATTTGAATTTAATCTACTTATTTTCAGTGGTGTTATATATAATATAAAAAATTATATTGTATTAATCTAAGTCGAACATTTATTGTATTTCACATACTATCAGAACATAATCTTGACCAATATTTCCATCAATTTTAACATTCAATTAAAAGCTTATTTACGAGAAAAGCTGGGACAAACAATGTAGATGCCAAAACCTAGTGAAATAAAAATATTAATTCAGAAAGGAAAAATTTTAAAAATTACATCTTGTATGTATAATTTGATTCAAAAGCAGACAATTAAATTAGGAATTCATAAATCAAGACAAAAATGGGAATCTGATCTATGTGCTAACATGATGTAAACCTTATTATTTTACATACCATATGCTTTAGAGTAGTATGCAACAAATTTTATGAGTGTGCTACCAATGTTCGAGGTTACTTTCACTACATCACCTTTTGTACACAATGGAAAATTAGCGTTAACAATACTAAGCAAAGATATTGGCTGTTCCTCTCTGAATGTTAGGATGTAGGTTTCATGAATTCAGCTTGCATTTGGGTATTCCATGGCTGTGAGTAGTATACATGCAATATCTATACAGAACTAGCTCACCCTGAATAGTTATGTACACATCCTTAACTGCATTCAGCTCAATAGAGTGTAGAGTTGAATGTTGCTGAAAACTAGTATGTGCTAACTTGATGTAAGCCTTATTATATTACTTCATATCATTTAGCGTAGTATGCAACCAATTTTATGAGTGCGCTACCAATGTTCCAGAAATTACTTTCAGTACATCACCTTTTGTACACAATGGAACATTAGCGTTTACAGAACTAAGCAAAGACATAGGCTGTTCCACTCTCAATGTTATGATATGTGTTCCTGAATTCAGCTTGCATTTGAGTATACCATAGCTTTGAGTGTTATACATGCAATATCTATATAGTTCCAGCTCACCCTGAGTAGTTATGTTCACATCCGTAACTCAAAATGCATAGAATACAAAGTAATGCATTCAGCTCAATAGAGTGTAGAGTTGAATGTTGCTGAAAACTATGTGCTAACTTGATGAAAACCTTATTATTTTACTTACTATATGAATTAGAGTAGTACGCAAACAATTTTATGAGTGTTCTACCAATGTTCGAGAAGTTAGTTTCGGTACATCTCCTTTAGTACACAATGGAACATCAGCATTTACAGAACTAAGCAAAGATACTGGCAGTTTCTCTCTGAATGTTAGGATGTAGGTTCCTGTATTCAGCTTCCAATTGGGTATTCCATGGCTGTGAGTAGTATGCATGCAATATCTATACAGTTCCAGCTCACCCTATGTAGTTATGTACACATCCTTAACTCAAAATGCATAAAATAGCAAGTAATGCATTCAGCTCAATAGAGTGTAGATTTCAATGTTGCTGAAAACTTCTATGTGCTAATAGATGTAAACCTTCTTATTTAACATACCATTTGCTTTAGAGTAGTATGCAACCAATTTTATGAGTGTGCTACCAATGTTCGAGGTTACTTTCAGTACACCACCTTTTGTACACAATGGAACATCAGCATTTACAGAACTAAGCAAAGATATAGGCTGTTCCACTCTGAATGTTACGGTATAGGTTCCTAAATTCAGCTTGCATTTGAGTATTCCATAGCTGTGAGTGGTATACATGCAATATCTATACAGTTCCAGCTCACCCTGAGTAGTTATGTACACATCCTTAACTCAAAATGCATAGAACAGAAAGTAATGCATTCAACCCAACAGAGTGCAGAGTTGAATGTTGATGAAAACTACTATGTGCTAACTTGATGTAAACATTATTAGTTTACTTACTGCATGATTTAGAGTAGTATGCAACCAATTTTATGAGTGTGCTACCAGTGCTTGAGAAATTACTTTCAGTACATCACCTTTAGTACACAATGGAACATCAGCACTTACAGAACTAAGCAAAGATACTGGCTCTTCCTCTCTAAATGGTAGGATGTAGGTTCCTGTATTCAGCTTGCAATTGGGTATGCCATGGCTGTGAGTAGTATACATGCAATATCTATACAGTTCCAGCTCACCCTGTGTAGTTATGTACACATCCTTAACTCAAAATGCATAGAATAGAAAGTAATGCATTCATCTCAGTAGAGTGTAGAGTTCAATGTTGCTGAAAACTACTATGTGCTAACTTTTTTAAAATATTATTTATTTATTGAATTTTAGAAATTACAAGAATAAATGTAATGATAAAATAGTAATTAAAGTGATATTAACCATCCCCTCTCCCCTTAACCCACCCCCCTTAACCCTTATCTAAAGAAGAAGAAAAAAAAAGAAAGAAAAGAGAAGAAAGATTGCCTGGATATCGGAGGATCCCCACATGTTCCATGGAGTTTAAAATAATTTTGATATTTATTTTCACTTTCCCCAATTACTATAATTTTATCTTCAAAGGACCTATGTATCTAATCCTATCTTTCGTAAGTATGGTGACCAAATTTTCAAAAATATCTCATATTTATTTCTTAAATTATACGTAATATTTTCAAATGGAATACAAATATGTATTTCATTATTCCAATGATCCATAGTTAAATTTAAATCAGATTTCCAAGTAACTGCGATAACTTTTTTGGCTACTGCCAAAGCAATTTTTATAAATTTTTTCTGATACTTATTCAATTTAAATTTCGTTATTGTCCCTTCAATGTCTCCTAATAAAAATAGCAATGGACAATATGGAAGTTGTACTCCAATAATTTGTTCTAATAAAAATCTTAAATTAATCCAAAATGGTTGAATTTTAGAACAAGACCAAGTAGAATGTAAAAAAGTACCAATCTCTTGTTTACATCGAAAACATTTGTCAGACATATTTGAATTTAATCTACTTATTTTCAGTGGTGTTATATATAATATAAAAAATTATATTGTATTAATCTAAGTCGAACATTTATTGTATTTCACATACTATCAGAACATAATCTTGACCAATATTTCCATCAATTTTAACATTCAATTAAAAGCTTATTTACGAGAAAAGCTGGGACAAACAATGTAGATGCCAAAACCTAGTGAAATAAAAATATTAATTCAGAAAGGAAAAATTTAAAAAATTACATCTTGTATGTATAATTTGATTCAAAAGCAGACAATTAAATTAGGAATTCATAAATCAAGACAAAAATGGGAATCTGATCTATGTGCTAACATGATGTAAACCTTATTATTTTACATACCATATGCTTTAGAGTAGTATGCAACAAATTTTATGAGTGTGCTACCAATGTTCGAGGTTACTTTCACTACATCACCTTTTGTACACAATGGAAAATTAGTGTTAACAATACTAAGCAAAGATATTGGCTGTTCCTCTCTGAATGTTAGGATGTAGGTTTCATGAATTCAGCTTGCATTTGAGTATTCCATGGCTCTGAGTAGTATACATGCAATATCTATACAGAACTAGCTCACCCTGAATAGTTATGTACACATCCTTAACTGCATTCAGCTCAATAGAGTGTAGAGTTGAATGTTGCTGAAAACTAGTATGTGCTAACTTGATGTAAGCCTTATTATTTTACTTCATATCATTTAGCGTAGTATGCAACCAATTTTATGAGTGCGCTACCAATGTTCCAGAAATTACTTTCAGTACATCACCTTTTGTACACAATGGAACATTAGCGTTTACAGAACTAAGCAAAGACATAGGCTGTTCCACTCTCAATGTTATGATATGTGTTCCTGAATTCAGCTTGCATTTGAGTATACCATAGCTTTGAGTGTTATACATGCAATATCTATATAGTTCCAGCTCACCCTGAGTAGTTATGTTCACATCCGTAACTCAAAATGCATAGAATACAAAGTAATGCATTCAGCTCAATAGAGTGTAGAGTTGAATGTTGCTGAAAACTATGTGCTAACTTGATGAAAACCTTATTATTTTACTTACTATATGAATTAGAGTAGTACGCAAACAATTTTATGAGTGTTCTACCAATGTTCGAGAAGTTAGTTTCGGTACATCTCCTTTAGTACACAATGGAACATCAGCATTTACAGAACTAAGCAAAGATACTGGCAGTTTCTCTCTGAATGTTAGGATGTAGGTTCCTGTATTCAGCTTCCAATTGGGTATTCCATGGCTGTGAGTAGTATGCATGCAATATCTATACAGAACTAGCTCACCCTGAATAGTTATGTACACATCCTTAACTCAAAATGCATAGAACAGAAAGTAATGCATTCAACCCAACAGAGTGCAGAGTTGAATGTTGATGAAAACTACTATGTGCTAACTTGATGTAAACATTATTAGTTTACTTACTGCATGATTTAGAGTAGTATGCAACCAATTTTATGAGTGTGCTACCAGTGCTTGAGAAATTACTTTCAGTACATCACCTTTAGTACACAATGGAACATCAGCATTTACAGAACTAAGCAAAGATACTGGCTCTTCCTCTCTAAATGGTAGGATGTAGGTTCCTGTATTCAGCTTGCAATTGGGTATTCCATGGCTGTGAGTAGTATACATGCAATATCTATACAGTTCCAGCTCACCCTGTGTAGTTATGTACACATCCTTAACTCAAAATGCATAGAATAGAAAGTAATGCATTCATCTCAGTAGAGTGTAGAGTTCAATGTTGCTGAAAACTACTATGTGCTAACTTTTTTAAAATATTATTTATTTATTGAATTTTAGAAATTACAAGAATAAATGTAATGATAAAATAGTAATTAAAGTGATATTAACCATCCCCTCTCCCCTTAACCCACCCCCCTTAACCCTTATCTAAAGAAGAAGAAAAAAAAAGAAAGAAAAGAGAAGAAAGATTGCCTGGATATCGGAGGATCCCCACATGTTCCATGGAGTTTAAAATAATTTTGATATTTATTTTCACTTTCCCCAATTACTATAATTTTATCTTCAAAGGACCTATGTATCTAATCCTATCTTTCGTAAGTATGGTGACCAAATTTTCAAAAATATCTCATATTTATTTCTTAAATTATACGTAATATTTTCAAATGGAATACAAATATGTATTTCATTATTCCAATGATCCATAGTTAAACTTAAATCAGATTTCCAAGTAACTGCGATAACTTTTTTGGCTACTGCCAAAGCAATTTTTATAATTTTTTTCTGATACTTATTCAATTTAAATTTCGTTATTGTCCCTTCAATGTCTCCTAATAAAAATAGCAATGGACAATATGGAAGTTGTACTCCAATAATTTGTTCTAATAAAAATCTTAAATTAATCCAAAATGGTTGAATTTTAGAACAAGACCAAGTAGAATGTAAAAAAGTACCAATCTCTTGTTTACATCGAAAACATTTGTCAGACATATTTGAATTTAATCTACTTATTTTCAGTGGTGTTATATATAATATAAAAAATTATATTGTATTAATCTAAGTCGAACATTTATTGTATTTCACATACTATCAGAACATAATCTTGACCAATATTTCCATCAATTTTAACATTCAATTAAAAGCTTATTTACGAGAAAAGCTGGGACAAACAATGTAGATGCCAAAACCTAGTGAAATAAAAATATTAATTCAGAAAGGAAAAATTTAAAAAATTACATCTTGTATGTATAATTTGATTCAAAAGCAGACAATTAAATTAGGAATTCATAAATCAAGACAAAAATGGGAATCTGATCTATGTGCTAACATGATGTAAACCTTATTATTTTACATACCATATGCTTTAGAGTAGTATGCAACAAATTTTATGAGTGTGCTACCAATGTTCGAGGTTACTTTCCCTACATCACCTTTTGTACACAATGGAAAATTAGCGTTAACAATACTAAGCAAAGATATTGGCTGTTCCTCTCTGAATGTTAGGATGTAGGTTTCATGAATTCAGCTTGCATTTGGGTATTCCATGGCTCTGAGTAGTATACATGCAATATCTATACAGAACTAGCTCACCCTGAATAGTTATGTACACATCCTTAACTGCATTCAGCTCAATAGAGTGTAGAGTTGAATGTTGCTGAAAACTAGTATGTGCTAACTTGATGTAAGCCTTATTATTTTACTTCATATCATTTAGCGTAGTATGCAACCAATTTTATGAGTGCGCTACCAATGTTCCAGAAATTACTTTCAGTACATCACCTTTTGTACACAATGGAACATTAGCGTTTACAGAACTAAGCAAAGACATAGGCTGTTCCACTCTCAATGTTATGATATGTGTTCCTGAATTCAGCTTGCATTTGAGTATACCATAGCTTTGAGTGTTATACATGCAATATCTATATAGTTCCAGCTCACCCTGAGTAGTTATGTTCACATCCGTAACTCAAAATGCATAGAATACAAAGTAATGCTTTCAGCTCAATAGAGTGTAGAGTTGAATGTTGCTGAAAACTATGTGCTAACTTGATGAAAACCTTATTATTTTACTTACTATATGAATTAGAGTAGTACGCAAACAATTTTATGAGTGTTCTACCAATGTTCGAGAAGTTAGTTTCGGTACATCTCCTTTAGTACACAATGGAACATCAGCATTTACAGAACTAAGCAAAGATACTGGCAGTTTCTCTCTGAATGTTAGGATGTAGGTTCCTGTATTCAGCTTCCAATTGGGTATTCCATGGCTGTGAGTAGTATGCATGCAATATCTATACAGAACTAGCTCACCCTGAATAGTTATGTACACATCCTTAACTGCATTCAGCTCAATAGAGTGTAGAGTTGAATGTTGCTGAAAACTAGTATGTGCTAACTTGATGTAAGCCTTATTATTTTACTTCATATCATTTAGCGTAGTATGCAACCAATTTTATGAGTGCGCTACCAATGTTCCAGAAATTACTTTCAGTACATCACCTTTTGTACACAATGGAACATTAGCGTTTACAGAACTAAGCAAAGACATAGGCTGTTCCACTCTCAATGTTATGATATGTGTTCCTGAATTCAGCTTGCATTTGAGTATACCATAACTTTGAGTGTTATACATGCAATATCTATATAGTTCCAGCTCACCCTGAGTAGTTATGTTCACATCCGTAACTCAAAATGCATAGAATACAAAGTAATGCATTCAGCTCAATAGAGTGTAGAGTTGAATGTTGCTGAAAACTATGTGCTAACTTGATGAAAACCTTATTATTTTACTTACTATATGAATTAGAGTAGTACGCAAACAATTTTATGAGTGTTCTACCAATGTTCGAGAAGTTAGTTTCGGTACATCTCCTTTAGTACACAATGGAACATCAGCATTTACAGAACTAAGCAAAGATACTGGCAGTTTCTCTCTGAATGTTAGGATGTAGGTTCCTGTATTCAGCTTCCAATTGGGTATTCCATGGCTGTGAGTAGTATGCATGCAATATCTATACAGTTCCAGCTCACCCTATGTAGTTATGTACACATCCTTAACTCAAAATGCATAAAATAGCAAGTAATGCATTCAGCTCAATAGAGTGTAGATTTCAATGTTGCTGAAAACTTCTATGTGCTAATAGATGTAAACCTTCTTATTTAACATACCATTTGCTTTAGAGTAGTATGCAACCAATTTTATGAGTGTGCTACCAATGTTCGAGGTTACTTTCAGTACACCACCTTTTGTACACAATGGAACATCAGCATTTACAGAACTAAGCAAAGATATAGGCTGTTCCACTCTGAATGTTACGGTATAGGTTCCTAAATTCAGCTTGCATTTGAGTATTCCATAGCTGTGAGTGGTATACATGCAATATCTATACAGTTCCAGCTCACCCTGAGTAGTTATGTACACATCCTTAACTCAAAATGCATAGAACAGAAAGTAATGCATTCAACCCAACAGAGTGCAGAGTTGAATGTTGATGAAAACTACTATGTGCTAACTTGATGTAAACATTATTAGTTTACTTACTGCATGATTTAGAGTAGTATGCAACCAATTTTATGAGTGTGCTACCAGTGCTTGAGAAATTACTTTCAGTACATCACCTTTAGTACACAATGGAACATCAGCATTTACAGAACTAAGCAAAGATACTGGCTCTTCCTCTCTAAATGGTAGGATGTAGGTTCCTGTATTCAGCTTGCAATTGGGTATTCCATGGCTGTGAGTAGTATACATGCAATATCTATACAGTTCCCGCTCACCCTGTGTAGTTATGTACACATCCTTAACTCAAAATGCATAGAATAGAAAGTAATGCATTCATCTCAGTAGAGTGTAGAGTTCAATGTTGCTGAAAACTACTATGTGCTAACTTTTTTAAAATATTATTTATTTATTGAATTTTAGAAATTACAAGAATAAATGTAATAATAAAATAGTAATTAAAGTGATATTAACCATCCCCTCTCCCCTTAACCCAGCCCCCTTAACCCTTATCTAAAGAAGAAGGAAAAAAAAAAGAAAGAAAAGAGAAGAAAGATTGCCTGGATATCGGAGGATCCCCACATGTTCCATGGAGTTTAAAATAATTTTGATATTTATTTTCACTTTCCCCAATTACTATAATTTTATCTTCAAACGACCTATGTATCTAATCCTATCTTTCGTAAGTATGGTGACCAAATTTTCAAAAATATCTCATATTTATTTCTTAAATTATACGTAATATTTTCAAATGGAATACAAATATGTATTTCATTATTCCAACGATCCATAGTTAAATTTAAATCAGATTTCCAAGTAACTGCGATAACTTTTTTGGCTACTGCCAAAGCAATTTTTATAAATTTTTTCTGATACTTATTCAATTTAAATTTCGTTATTGTCCCTTCAATGTCTCCTAATAAAAATAGCAATGGACAATATGGAAGTTGTACTCCAATAATTTGTTGTAATAAAAATCTTAAATTAATCCAAAATGGTTGAATTTTAGAACAAGACCAAGTAGAATGTAAAAAAGTACCAATCTCTTGTTTACATCGAAAACATTTGTCAGACATATTTGAATTTAATCTACTTATTTTCAGTGGTGTTATATATAATATAAAAAATTATATTGTATTAATCTAAGTCGAACATTTATTGTATTTCACATACTATCAGAACATAATCTTGACCAATATTTCCATCAATTTTAACATTCAATTAAAAGCTTATTTACGAGAAAAGCTGGGACAAACAATGTAGATGCCAAAACCTAGTGAAATAAAAATATTAATTCAGAAAGGAAAAATTTTAAAAATTACATCTTGTATGTATAATTTGATTCAAAAGCAGACAATTAAATTAGGAATTCATAAATCAAGACAAAAATGGGAATCTGATCTATGTGCTAACATGATGTAAACCTTATTATTTTACATACCATATGCTTTAGAGTAGTATGCAACAAATTTTATGAGTGTGCTACCAATGTTCGAGGTTACTTTCACTACATCACCTTTTGTACACAATGGAAAATTAGCGTTAACAAAACAAAGCAAAGATATAGTCTGTTCCACTCTGAATGTTACGGTATAGGTTCCTGAATTCAGCTTGCATTTGAGTATTCCATAGCTGTGAGTGGTATACATGCAATATCTATACAGTTCCAGCTCACCCTGAGTAGTTATGTACACATCCTTAACTCAAACTGCATAGAGCAGAAAATAATGCATTCAACCCAACAGAGTGTAGAGTTGAATGTTGCTGAAAACTATGTGCTAACTTGATGAAAACCTTATTATTTTACTTACTATATGAATTAGAGTAGTACGCAAACAATTTTATGAGTGTGCTACCAATGTTCGAGGTTACTTTCAGTACACCACCTTTTGTACACAATGGAACATCAGCATTTACAGAACTAAGCAAAGATATAGGCTGTTCCACTCTGAATGTTACGGTATAGGTTCCTAAATTCAGCTTGCATTTGAGTATTCCATAGCTGTGAGTGGTATACATGCAATATCTATACAGTTCCAGCTCACCCTGAGTAGTTATGTACACATCCTTAACTCAAAATGCATAGAACAGAAAGTAATGCATTCAACCCAACAGAGTGCAGAGTTGAATGTTGATGAAAACTACTATGTGCTAACTTGATGTAAACATTATTAGTTTACTTACTGCATGATTTAGAGTAGTATGCAACCAATTTTATGAGTGTGCTACCAGTGCTTGAGAAATTACTTTCAGTACATCACCTTTAGTACACAATGGAACATCAGCACTTACAGAACTAAGCAAAGATACTGGCTCTTCCTCTCTAAATGGTAGGATGTAGGTTCCTGTATTCAGCTTGCAATTGGGTATTCCATGGCTGTGAGTAGTATACATGCAATATCTATACAGTTCCAGCTCACCCTGTGTAGTTATGTACACATCCTTAACTCAAAATGCATAGAATAGAAAGTAATGCATTCATCTCAGTAGAGTGTAGAGTTCAATGTTGCTGAAAACTACTATGTGCTAACTTTTTTAAAATATTATTTATTTATTGAATTTTAGAAATTACAAGAATAAATGTAATAATAAAATAGTAATTAAAGTGATATTAACCATCCCCTCTCCCCTTAACCCACCCCCCTTAACCCTTATCTAAAGAAGAAGGAAAAAAAAAAGAAAGAAAAGAGAAGAAAGATTGCCTGGATATCGGAGGATCCCCACATGTTCCATGGAGTTTAAAATAATTTTGATATTTATTTTCACTTTCCCCAATTACTATAATTTTATCTTCAAACGACCTATGTATCTAATCCTATCTTTCGTAAGTATGGTGACCAAATTTTCAAAAATATCTCATATTTATTTCTTAAATTATACGTAATATTTTCAAATGGAATACAAATATGTATTTCATTATTCCAACGATCCATAGTTAAATTTAAATCAGATTTCCAAGTAACTGCGATAACTTTTTTGGCTACTGCCAAAGCAATTTTTATAATTTTTTTCTGATACTTATTCAATTTAAATTTCGTTATTGTCCCTTCAATGTCTCCTAATAAAAATAGCAATGGACAATATGGAAGTTGTACTCCAATAATCTGTTCTAATAAAAATCTTAAATTAATCCAAAATGGTTGAATTTTAGAACAAGACCAAGTAGAATGTAAAAAAGTACCAATCTCTTGTTTACATCGAAAACATTTGTCAGACATATTTGAATTTAATCTACTTATTTTCAGTGGTGTTATATATAATATAAAAAATTATATTGTATTAATCTAAGTCGAACATTTATTGTATTTCACATACTATCAGAACATAATCTTGACCAATATTTCCATCAATTTTAACATTCAATTAAAAGCTTATTTACGAGAAAAGCTGGGACAAACAATGTAGATGCCAAAACCTAGTGAAATAAAAATATTAATTCAGAAAGGAAAAATTTTAAAAATTACATCTTGTATGTATAATTTGATTCAAAAGCAGACAATTAAATTAGGAATTCATAAATCAAGACAAAAATGGGAATCTGATCTATGTGCTAACATGATGTAAACCTTATTATTTTACATACCATATGCTTTAGAGTAGTATGCAACAAATTTTATGAGTGTGCTACCAATGTTCGAGGTTACTTTCACTACATCACCTTTTGTACACAATGGAAAATTAGCGTTAACAAAACAAAGCAAAGATATAGGCTGTTCCACTCTGAATGTTACGGTATAGGTTCCTGAATTCAGCTTGCATTTGAGTATTCCATAGCTGTGAGTGGTATACATGCAATATCTATACAGTTCCAGCTCACCCTGAGTAGTTATGTACACATCCTTAACTCAAACTGCATAGAGCAGAAAATAATGCATTCAACCCAACAGAGTGTAGAGTTGAATGTTGCTGAAAACTATGTGCTAACTTGATGAAAACCTTATTATTTTACTTACTATATGAATTAGAGTAGTACGCAAACAATTTTATGAGTGTGCTACCAATGTTCGAGGTTACTTTCAGTACACCACCTTTTGTACACAATGGAACATCAGCATTTACAGAACTAAGCAAAGATATAGGCTGTTCCACTCTGAATGTTACGGTATAGGTTCCTAAATTCAGCTTGCATTTGAGTATTCCATAGCTGTGAGTGGTATACATGCAATATCTATACAGTTCCAGCTCACCCTGAGTAGTTATGTACACATCCTTAACTCAAAATGCATAGAACAGAAAGTAATGCATTCAACCCAACCGAGTGCAGAGTTGAATGTTGATGAAAACTACTATGTGCTAACTTGATGTAAACATTATTAGTTTACTTACTGCATGATTTAGAGTAGTATGCAACCAATTTTATGAGTGTGCTACCAGTGCTTGAGAAATTACTTTCAGTACATCACCTTTAGTACACAATGGAACATCAGCACTTACAGAACTAAGCAAAGATACTGGCTCTTCCTCTCTAAATGGTAGGATGTAGGTTCCTGTATTCAGCTTGCAATTGGGTATTCCATGGCTGTGAGTAGTATACATGCAATATCTATACAGTTCCAGCTCACCCTGTGTAGTTATGTACACATCCTTAACTCAAAATGCATAGAATAGAAAGTAATGCATTCATCTCAGTAGAGTGTAGAGTTCAATGTTGCTGAAAACTACTATGTGCTAACTTTTTTAAAATATTATTTATTTATTGAATTTTAGAAATTACAAGAATAAATGTAATAATAAAATAGTAATTAAAGTGATATTAACCATCCCCTCTCCCCTTAACCCACCCCCCTTAACCCTTATCTAAAGAAGAAGAAAAAAAAAGAAAGAAAAGAGAAGAAAGATTGCCTGGATATCGGAGGATCCCCACATGTTCCATGGAGTTTAAAATAATTTTGATATTTATTTTCACTTTCCCCAATTACTATAATTTTATCTTCAAAGGACCTATGTATCTAATCCTATCTTTCGTAAGTATGGTGACCAAATTTTCAAAAATATCTCATATTTATTTCTTAAATTATACGTAATATTTTCAAATGGAATACAAATATGTATTTCATTATTCCAATGATCCATAGTTAAATTTAAATCAGATTTCCAAGTAACTGCGATAACTTTTTTGGCTACTGCCAAAGCAATTTTTATAATTTTTTTCTGATACTTATTCAATTTAAATTTCGTTATTGTCCCTTCAATGTCTCCTAATAAAAATAACAATGGACAATATGCAAGTTGTACTCCAATAATTTGTTCTAATAAAAATCTTAAATTAATCCAAAATGGTTGAATTTTAGAACAAGACCAAGTAGAATGTAAAAAAGTACCAATCTCTTGTTTACATCGAAAACATTTGTCAGACATATTTGAATTTAATCTACTTATTTTCAGTGGTGTTATATATAATATAAAAAATTATATTGTATTAATCTAAGTCGAACATTTATTGTATTTCACATACTATCAGAACATAATCTTGACCAATATTTCCATCAATTTTAACATTCAATTAAAAGCTTATTTACGAGAAAAGCTGGGACAAACAATGTAGATGCCAAAACCTAGTGAAATAAAAATATTAATTCAGAAAGGAAAAATTTAAAAAATTACATCTTGTATGTATAATTTGATTCAAAAGCAGACAATTAAATTAGGAATTCATAAATCAAGACAAAAATGGGAATCTGATCTATGTGCTAACATGATGTAAACCTTATTATTTTACATACCATATGCTTTAGAGTAGTATGCAACAAATTTTATGAGTGTGCTACCAATGTTCGAGGTTACTTTCACTACATCACCTTTTGTACACAATGGAAAATTAGCGTTAACAATACTAAGCAAAGATATTGGCTGTTCCTCTCTGAATGTTAGGATGTAGGTTTCATGAATTCAGCTTGCATTTGGGTATTCCATGGCTCTGAGTAGTATACATGCAATATCTATACAGAACTAGCTCACCCTGAATAGTTATGTACACATCCTTAACTGCATTCAGCTCAATAGAGTGTAGAGTTGAATGTTGCTGAAAACTAGTATGTGCTAACTTGATGTAAACCTTATTATTTTACTTCATATCATTTAGCGTAGTATGCAACCAATTTTATGAGTGCGCTACCAATGTTCCAGAAATTACTTTCAGTACATCACCTTTTGTACACAATGGAACATTAGCGTTTACAGAACTAAGCAAAGACATAGGCTGTTCCACTCTCAATGTTATGATATGTGTTCCTGAATTCAGCTTGCATTTGAGTATACCATAGCTTTGAGTGTTATACATGCAATATCTATATAGTTCCAGCTCACCCTGAGTAGTTATGTTCACATCCGTAACTCAAAATGCATAGAATACAAAGTAATGCATTCAGCTCAATAGAGTGTAGAGTTGAATGTTGCTGAAAACTATGTGCTAACTTGATGAAAACCTTATTATTTTACTTACTATATGAATTAGAGTAGTACGCAAACAATTTTATGAGTGTTCTACCAATGTTCGAGAAGTTAGTTTCGGTACATCTCCTTTAGTACACAATGGAACATCAGCATTTACAGAACTAAGCAAAGATACTGGCAGTTTCTCTCTGAATGTTAGGATGTAGGTTCCTGTATTCAGCTTCCAATTGGGTATTCCATGGCTGTGAGTAGTATGCATGCAATATCTATACAGTTCCAGCTCACCCTATGTAGTTATGTACACATCCTTAACTCAAAATGCATAAAATAGCAAGTAATGCATTCAGCTCAATAGAGTGTAGATTTCAATGTTGCTGAAAACTTCTATGTGCTAATAGATGTAAACCTTCTTATTTAACATACCATTTGCTTTAGAGAAGTATGCAACCAATTTTATGAGTGTGCTACCAATGTTCGAGGTTACTTTCAGTACACCACCTTTTGTACACAATGGAACATCAGCATTTACAGAACTAAGCAAAGATATAGGCTGTTCCACTCTGAATGTTACGGTATAGATTCCTAAATTCAGCTTGCATTTGAGTATTCCATAGCTGTGAGTGGTATACATGCAATATCTATACAGTTCCAGCTCACCCTGAGTAGTTATGTACACATCCTTAACTCAAAATGCATAGAACAGAAAGTAATGCATTCAACCCAACAGAGTGCAGAGTTGAATGTTGATGAAAACTACTATGTGCTAACTTGATGTAAACATTATTAGTTTACTTACTGCATGATTTAGAGTAGTATGCAACCAATTTTATGAGTGTGCTACCAGTGCTTGAGAAATTACTTTCAGTACATCACCTTTAGTACACAATGGAACATCAGCATTTACAGAACTAAGCAAAGATACTGGCTCTTCCTCTCTAAATGGTAGGATGTAGGTTCCTGTATTCAGCTTGCAATTGGGTATTCCATGGCTGTGAGTAGTATACATGCAATATCTATACAGTTCCCGCTCACCCTGTGTAGTTATGTACACATCCTTAACTCAAAATGCATAGAATAGAAAGTAATGCATTCATCTCAGTAGAGTGTAGAGTTCAATGTTGCTGAAAACTACTATGTGCTAACTTTTTAAAAATATTATTTATTTATTGAATTTTAGAAATTACAAGAATAAATGTAATAATAAAATAGTAATTAAAGTGATATTAACCATCCCCTCTCCACTTAACCCACCCCCCTTAACCCTTATCTAAAGAAGAAGGAAAAAAAAAGAAAGAAAAGAGAAGAAAGATTGCCTGGATATCGGAGGATCCCCACATGTTCCATGGAGTTTAAAATAATTTTGATATTTATTTTCACTTTCCCCAATTACTATAATTTTATCTTCAAACGACCTATGTATCTAATCCTATCTTTCGTAAGTATGGTGACCAAATTTTCAAAAATATCTCATATTTATTTCTTAAATTATACGTAATATTTTCAAATGGAATACAAATATGTATTTCATTATTCCAACGATCCATAGTTAAATTTAAATCAGATTTCCAAGTAACTGCGATAACTTTTTTGGCTACTGCCAAAGCAATTTTTATAATTTTTTTCTGATACTTATTCAATTTAAATTTCGTTATTGTCCCTTCAATGTCTCCTAATAAAAATAGCAATGGACAATATGGAAGTTGTACTCCAATAATCTGTTCTAATAAAAATCTTAAATTAATCCAAAATGGTTGAATTTTAGAACAAGACCAAGTAGAATGTAAAAAAGTACCAATCTCTTGTTTACATCGAAAACATTTGTCAGACATATTTGAATTTAATCTACTTATTTTCAGTGGTGTTATATATAATATAAAAAATTATATTGTATTAATCTAAGTCGAACATTTATTGTATTTCACATACTATCAGAACATAATCTTGACCAATATTTCCATCAATTTTAACATTCAATTAAAAGCTTATTTACGAGAAAAGCTGGGACAAACAATGTAGATGCCAAAACCTAGTGAAATAAAAATATTAATTCAGAAAGGAAAAATTTTAAAAATTACATCTTGTATGTATAATTTGATTCAAAAGCAGACAATTAAATTAGGAATTCATAAATCAAGACAAAAATGGGAATCTGATCTATGTGCTAACATGATGTAAACCTTATTATTTTACATACCATATGCTTTAGAGTAGTATGCAACAAATTTTATGAGTGTGCTACCAATGTTCGAGGTTACTTTCACTACATCACCTTTTGTACACAATGGAAAATTAGCGTTAACAAAACAAAGCAAAGATATAGGCTGTTCCACTCTGAATGTTACGGTATAGGTTCCTGAATTCAGCTTGCATTTGAGTATTCCATAGCTGTGAGTGGTATACATGCAATATCTATACAGTTCCAGCTCACCCTGAGTAGTTATGTACACATCCTTAACTCAAACTGCATAGAGCAGAAAATAATGCATTCAACCCAACAGTGTAGAGTTGAATGTTGCTGAAAACTATGTGCTAACTTGATGAAAACCTTATTATTTTACTTACTATATGAATTAGAGTAGTACGCAAACAATTTTATGAGTGTGCTACCAATGTTCGAGGTTACTTTCAGTACACCACCTTTTGTACACAATGGAACATCAGCATTTACAGAACTAAGCAAAGATATAGGCTGTTCCACTCTGAATGTTACGGTATAGGTTCCTAAATTCAGCTTGCATTTGAGTATTCCATAGCTGTGAGTGGTATACATGCAATATCTATACAGTTCCAGCTCACCCTGAGTAGTTATGTACACATCCTTAACTCAAAATGCATAGAACAGAAAGTAATGCATTCAACCCAACAGAGTGCAGAGTTGAATGTTGATGAAAACTACTATGTGCTAACTTGATGTAAACATTATTAGTTTACTTACTGCATGATTTAGAGTAGTATGCAACCAATTTTATGAGTGTGCTACCAGTGCTTGAGAAATTACTTTCAGTACATCACCTTTAGTACACAATGGAACATCAGCACTTACAGAACTATGCAAAGATACTGGCTCTTCCTCTCTAAATGGTAGGATGTAGGTTCCTGTATTCAGCTTGCAATTGGGTATTCCATGGCTGTGAGTAGTATACATGCAATATCTATACAGTTCCAGCTCACCCTGTGTAGTTATGTACACATCCTTAACTCAAAATGCATAGAATAGAAAGTAATGCATTCATCTCAGTAGAGTGTAGAGTTCAATGTTGCTGAAAACTACTATGTGCTAACTTTTTTAAAATATTATTTATTTATTGAATTTGAGAAATTACAAGAATAAATGTAATAATAAAATAGTAATTAAAGTGATATTAACCATCCCCTCTCCCCTTAACCCACCCCCCTTAACCCTTATCTAAAGAAGAAGGAAAAAAAAAGAAAGAAAAGAGAAGAAAGATTGCCTGGATATCGGAGGATCCCCACATGTTCCATGGAGTTTAAAACAATTTTGATATTTATTTTCACTTTCCCCAATTACTATAATTTTATCTTCAAAGGACCTATGTATCTAATCCTATCTTTCGTAAGTATGGTGACCAAATTTTCAAAAATATCTCATATTTATTTCTTAAATTATACGTAATATTTTCAAATGGAATACAAATATGTATTTCATTATTCCAATGATCCATAGTTAAATTTAAATCAGATTTCCAAGTAACTGCGATAACTTTTTTGGGTACTGCCAAAGCAATTTTTATAATTTTTTTCTGATACTTATTCAATTTAAATTTCGTTATTGTCCCTTCAATGTCTCCTAATAAAAATAGCAATGGACAATATGGAAGTTGTACTCCAATAATTTGTTCTAATAAAAATCTTAAATTAATCCAAAATGGTTGAATTTTAGAACAAGACCAAGTAGAATGTAAAAAAGTACCAATCTCTTGTTTACATCGAAAACATTTGTCAGACATATTTGAATTTAATCTACTTATTTTCAGTGGTGTTATATATAATATAAAAAATTATATTGTATTAATCTAAGTCGAACATTTATTGTATTTCACATACTATCAGAACATAATCTTGACCAATATTTCCATCAATTTTAACATTCAATTAAAAGCTTATTTACGAGAAAAGCTGGGACAAACAATGTAGATGCCAAAACCTAGTGAAATAAAAATATTAATTCAGAAAGGAAAAATTTTTAAAATTACATCTTGTATGTATAATTTGATTCAAAAGCAGACAATTAAATTAGGAATTCATAAATCAAGACAAAAATGGGAATCTGATCTATGTGCTAACATGATGTAAACCTTATTATTTTACATACCATATGCTTTAGAGTTGTATGCAACAAATTTTATGAGTGTGCTACCAATGTTCGAGGTTACTTTCACTACATCACCTTTTGTACACAATGGAAAATTAGCGTTAACAATACTAAGCAAAGATATTGGCTGTTCCTCTCTGAATGTTAGGATGTAGGTTTCATGAATTCAGCTTGCATTTGGGTATTCCATGGCTGTGAGTGGTATACATGCAATATCTATACAGAACTAGCTCACCCTGAATAGTTATGTACACATCCTTAACTGCATTCAGCTCAATAGAGTGTAGAGTTGAATGTTGTTGAAAACTAGTATGTGCTAACTTGATGTAAGCCTTATTATATTACTTCATATCATTTAGCGTAGTATGCAACCAATTTTATGAGTGCGCTACCAATGTTCCAGAAATTACTTTCAGTACATCACCTTTTGTACACAATGGAACATTAGCGTTTACAGAACTAAGCAAAGACATAGGCTGTTCCACTCTCAATGTTATGATATGTGTTCCTGAATTCAGCTTGCATTTGAGTATACCATAGCTTTGAGTGTTATACATGCAATATCTATATAGTTCCAGCTCACCCTGAGTAGTTATGTTCACATCCGTAACTCAAAATGCATAGAATACAAAGTAATGCATTCAGCTCAATAGAGTGTAGAGTTGAATGTTGCTGAAAACTATGTGCTAAATTGATGAAAACCTTATTATTTTACTTACTATATGAATTAGAGTAGTACGCAAACAATTTTATGAGTGTTCTACCAATGTTCGAGAAGTTAGTTTCGGTACATCTCCTTTAGTACACAATGGAACATCAGCATTTACAGAACTAAGCAAAGATACTGGCAGTTTCTCTCTGAATGTTAGGATGTAGGTTCCTGTATTCAGCTTCCAATTGGGTATTCCATGGCTGTGAGTAGTATGCATGCAATATCTATACAGTTCCAGCTCACCCTATGTAGTTATGTACACATCCTTAACTCAAAATGCATAAAATAGCAAGTAATGCATTCAGCTCAATAGAGTGTAGATTTCAATGTTGCTGAAAACTTCTATGTGCTAATAGATGTAAACCTTCTTATTTAACATACCATTTGCTTTAGAGTAGTATGCAACCAATTTTATGAGTGTGCTACCAATGTTCGAGGTTACTTTCAGTACACTACCTTTTGTACACAATGGAACATCAGCATTTACAGAACTAAGCAAAGATATAGGCTGTTCCACTCTGAATGTTACGGTATAGGTTCCTAAATTCAGCTTGCATTTGAGTATTCCATAGCTGTGAGTGGTATACATGCAATATCTATACAGTTCCAGCTCACCCTGAGTAGTTATGTACACATCCTTAACTCAAAATGCATAGAACAGAAAGTAACGCATTCAACCCAACAGAGTGCAGAGTTGAATGTTGATGAAAACTACTATGTGCTAACTTGATGTAAACATTATTAGTTTACTTACTGCATGATTTAGAGTAGTATGCAACCAATTTTATGAGTGTGCTACCAGTGCTTGAGAAATTACTTTCAGTACATCACCTTTAGTACACAATGGAACATCAGCATTTACAGAACTAAGCAAAGATACTGGCTCTTCCTCTCTAAATGGTAGGATGTAGGTTCCTGTATTCAGCTTGCAATTGGGTATTCCATGGCTGTGAGTAGTATACATGCAATATCTATACAGTTCCCGCTCACCCTGTGTAGTTATGTACACATCCTTAACTCAAAATGCATAGAATAGAAAGTAATGCATTCATCTCAGTAGAGTGTAGAGTTCAATGTTGCTGAAAACTACTATGTGCTAACTTTTTTAAAATATTATTTATTTATTGAATTTTACAAATTACAAGAATAAATGTAATAATAAAATAGTAATTAAAGTGATATTAACCATCCCCTCTCCCCTTAACCCACCCCCCTTAACCCTTATCTAAAGAAGAAGGAAAAAAAAAGAAAGAAAAGAGAAGAAAGATTGCCTGGATATCGGAGGATCCCCACATGTTCCATGGAGTTTAAAATAATTTTGATATTTATTTTCACTTTCCCCAATTACTATAATTTTATCTTCAAACGACCTATGTATCTAATCCTATCTTTCGTAAGTATGGTGACCAAATTTTCAAAAATATCTCATATTTATTTCTTAAATTATACGTAATATTTTCAAATGGAATACAAATATGTATTTCATTATTCCAACGATCCATAGTTAAATTTAAATCAGATTTCCAAGTAACTGCGATAACTTTTTTGGCTACTGCCAAAGCAATTTTTATAATTTTTTTCTGATACTTATTCAATTTAAATTTCGTTATTGTCCCTTCAATGTCTCCTAATAAAAATAGCAATGGACAATATGGAAGTTGTACTCCAATAATCTGTTCTAATAAAAATCTTAAATTAATCCAAAATGGTTGAATTTTAGAACAAGACCAAGTAGAATGTAAAAAAGTACCAATCTCTTGTTTACATCGAAAACATTTGTCAGACATATTTGAATTTAATCTACTTATTTTCAGTGGTGTTATATATAATATAAAAAATTATATTGTATTAATCTAAGTCGAACATTTATTGTATTTCACATACTATCAGAACATAATCTTGACCAATATTTCCATCAATTTTAACATTCAATTAAAAGCTTATTTACGAGAAAAGCTGGGACAAACAATGTAGATGCCAAAACCTAGTGAAATAAAAATATTAATTCAGAAAGGAAAAATTTTAAAAATTACATCTTGTATGTATAATTTGATTCAAAAGCAGACAATTAAATTAGGAATTCATAAATCAAGACAAAAATGGGAATCTGATCTATGTGCTAACATGATGTAAACCTTATTATTTTACATACCATATGCTTTAGAGTAGTATGCAACAAATTTTATGAGTGTGCTACCAATGTTCGAGGTTACTTTCACTACATCACCTTTTGTACACAATGGAAAATTAGCGTTAACAAAACAAAGCAAAGATATAGGCTGTTCCACTCTGAATGTTACGGTATAGGTTCCTGAATTCAGCTTGCATTTGAGTATTCCATAGCTGTGAGTGGTATACATGCAATATCTATACAGTTCCAGCTCACCCTGAGTAGTTATGTACACATCCTTAACTCAAACTGCATAGAGCAGAAAATAATGCATTCAACCCAACAGTGTAGAGTTGAATGTTGCTGAAAACTATGTGCTAACTTGATGAAAACCTTATTATTTTACTTACTATATGAATTAGAGTAGTACGCAAACAATTTTATGAGTGTGCTACCAATGTTCGAGGTTACTTTCAGTACACCACCTTTTGTACACAATGGAACATCAGCATTTACAGAACTAAGCAAAGATATAGGCTGTTCCACTCTGAATGTTACGGTATAGGTTCCTAAATTCAGCTTGCATTTGAGTATTCCATAGCTGTGAGTGGTATACATGCAATATCTATACAGTTCCAGCTCACCCTGAGTAGTTATGTACACATCCTTAACTCAAAATGCATAGAACAGAAAGTAATGCATTCAACCCAACAGAGTGCAGAGTTGAATGTTGATGAAAACTACTATGTGCTAACTTGATGTAAACATTATTAGTTTACTTACTGCATGATTTAGAGTAGTATGCAACCAATTTTATGAGTGTGCTACCAGTGCTTGAGAAATTACTTTCAGTACATCACCTTTAGTACACAATGGAACATCAGCACTTACAGAACTAAGCAAAGATACTGGCTCTTCCTCTCTAAATGGTAGGATGTAGGTTCCTGTATTCAGCTTGCAATTGGGTATTCCATGGCTGTGAGTAGTATACATGCAATATCTATACAGTTCCAGCTCACCCTGTGTAGTTATGTACACATCCTTAACTCAAAATGCATAGAATAGAAAGTAATGCATTCATCTCAGTAGAGTGTAGAGTTCAATGTTGCTGAAAACTACTATGTGCTAACTTTTTTAAAATATTATTTATTTATTGAATTTGAGAAATTACAAGAATAAATGTAATAATAAAATAGTAATTAAAGTGATATTAACCATCCCCTCTCCCCTTAACCCACCCCCCTTAACCCTTATCTAAAGAAGAAGGAAAAAAAAAGAAAGAAAAGAGAAGAAAGATTGCCTGGATATCGGAGGATCCCCACATGTTCCATGGAGTTTAAAATAATTTTGATATTTATTTTCACTTTCCCCAATTACTATAATTTTATCTTCAAAGGACCTATGTATCTAATCCTATCTTTCGTAAGTATGGTGACCAAATTTTCAAAAATATCTCATATTTATTTCTTAAATTATACGTAATATTTTCAAATGGAATACAAATATGTATTTCATTATTCCAATGATCCATAGTCAAATTTAAATCAGATTTCCAAGTAACTGCGATATCTTTTTTGGCTACTGCCAAAGCAATTTTTATAATTTTTTTCTGATACTTATTCAATTTAAATTTCGTTATTGTCCCTTCAATGTCTCCTAATAAAAATAGCAATGGACAATATGGAAGTTGTACTCCAATAATTTGTTCTAATAAAAATCTTAAATTAATCCAAAATGGTTGAATTTTAGAACAAGACCAAGTAGAATGTAAAAAAGTACCAATCTCTTGTTTACATCGAAAACATTTGTCAGACATATTTGAATTTAATCTACTTATTTTCAGTGGTGTTATATATAATATAAAAAATTATATTGTATTAATCTAAGTCGAACATTTATTGTATTTCACATACTATCAGAACATAATCTTGACCAATATTTCCATCAATTTTAACATTCAATTAAAAGCTTATTTACGAGAAAAGCTGGGACAAACAATGTAGATGCCAAAACCTAGTGAAATAAAAATATTAATTCAGAAAGGAAAAATTAAAAAAATTACATCTTGTATGTATAATTTGATTCAAAAGCAGACAATTAAATTAGGAATTCATAAATCAAGACAAAAATGGGAATCTGATCTATGTGCTAACATGATGTAAACCTTATTATTTTACATACCATATGCTTTAGAGTAGTATGCAACAAATTTTATGAGTGTGCTACCAATGTTCGAGGTTACTTTCACTACATCACCTTTTGTACACAATGGAAAATTAGCGTTAACAATACTAAGCAAAGATATTGGCTGTTCCACTCTCAATGTTATGATATGTGTTCCTGAATTCAGCTTGCATTTGAGTATACCATAGCTTTGAGTGTTATACATGGAATATCTATATAGTTCCAGCTCACCCTGAGTAGTTATGTTCACATCCGTAACTCAAAATGCATAGAATACAAAGTAATGCATTCAGCTCAATAGAGTGTAGAGTTGAATGTTGCTGAAAACTATGTGCTAACTTGATGAAAACCTTATTATTTTACTTACTATATGAATTAGAGTAGTACGCAAACAATTTTATGAGTGTTCTACCAATGTTCGAGAAGTTAGTTTCGGTACATCTCCTTTAATACACAATGGAACATCAGCATTTACAGAACTAAGCAAAGATACTGGCAGTTTCTCTCTGAATGTTAGGATGTAGGTTCCTGTATTCAGCTTCCAATTGGGTATTCCATGGCTGTGAGTAGTATGCATGCAATATCTATACAGTTCCAGCTCACCCTATGTAGTTATGTACACATCCTTAACTCAAAATGCATAAAATAGCAAGTAATGCATTCAGCTCAATAGAGTGTAGATTTCAATGTTGCTGAAAACTTCTATGTGCTAATAGATGTAAACCTTCTTATTTAACATACCATTTGCTTTAGAGTAGTATGCAACCAATTTTATGAGTGTGCTACCAATGTTCGAGGTTACTTTCAGTACACCACCTTTTGTACACAATGGAACATCAGCATTTACAGAACTAAGCAAAGATATAGGCTGTTCCACTCTGAATGTTACGGTATAGGTTCCTAAATTCAGCTTGCATTTGAGTATTCCATAGCTGTGAGTGGTATACATGCAATATCTATACAGTTCCAGCTCACCCTGAGTAGTTATGTACACATCCTTAACTCAAAATGCATAGAACAGAAAGTAATGCATTCAACCCAACAGAGTGCAGAGTTGAATGTTGATGAAAACTACTATGTGCTAACTTGATGTAAACATTATTAGTTTACTTACTGCATGATTTAGAGTAGTATGCAACCAATTTTATGAGTGTGCTACCAGTGCTTGAGAAATTACTTTCAGTACATCACCTTTAGTACACAATGGAACATCAGCATTTACAGAACTAAGCAAAGATACTGGCTCTTCCTCTCTAAATGGTAGGATGTAGGTTCCTGTATTCAGCTTGCAATTGGGTATTCCATGGCTGTGAGTAGTATACATGCAATATCTATACAGTTCCCGCTCACCCTGTGTAGTTATGTACACATCCTTAACTCAAAATGCATAGAATAGAAAGTAATGCATTCATCTCAGTAGAGTGTAGAGTTCAATGTTGCTGAAAACTACTATGTGCTAACTTTTTTAAAATATTATTTATTTATTGAATTTTAGAAATTACAAGAATAAATGTAATAATAAAATAGTAATTAAAGTGATATTAACCATCCCCTCTCCCCTTAACCCACCCCCCTTAACCCTTATCTAAAGAAGAAGGAAAAAAAAAGAAAGAAAAGAGAAGAAAGATTGCCTGGATATCGGAGGATCCCCACATGTTCCATGGAGTTTAAAATAATTTTGATATTTATTTTCACTTTCCCCAATTACTATAATTTTATCTTCAAACGACCTATGTATCTAATCCTATCTTTCGTAAGTATGGTGACCAAATTTTCAAAAATATCTCATATTTATTTCTTAAATTATACGTAATATTTTCAAATGGAATACAAATATGTATTTCATTATTCCAACGATCCATAGTTAAATTTAAATCAGATTTCCAAGTTACTGCGATAACTTTTTTGGCTACTGCCAAAGCAATTTTTATAATTTTTTTCTGATACTTATTCAATTTAAATTTCGTTATTGTCCCTTCAATGTCTCCTAATAAAAATAGCAATGGACAATATGGAAGTTGTACTCCAATAATTTGTTCTAATAAAAATCTTAAATTAATCCAAAATGGTTGAATTTTAGAACAAGACCAAGTAGAATGTAAAAAAGTACCAATCTCTTGTTTACATCGAAAACATTTGTCAGACATATTTGAATTTAATCTACTTATTTTCAGTGGTGTTATATATAATATAAAAAATTATATTGTATTAATCTAAGTCGAACATTTATTGTATTTCACATACTATCAGAACATAATCTTGACCAATATTTCCATCAATTTTAACATTCAATTAAAAGCTTATTTACGAGAAAAGCTGGGACAAACAATGTAGATGCCAAAACCTAGTGAAATAAAAATATTAATTCAGAAAGGAAAAATTTTAAAAATTACATCTTGTATGTATAATTTGATTCAAAAGCAGACAATTAAATTAGGAATTCATAAATCAAGACAAAAATGGGAATCTGATCTATGTGCTAACATGATGTAAACCTTATTATTTTACATACCATATGCTTTAGAGTTGTATGCAACAAATTTTATGAGTGTGCTACCAATGTTCGAGGTTACTTTCACTACATCACCTTTTGTACACAATGGAAAATTAGCGTTAACAATACTAAGCAAAGATATTGGCTGTTCCTCTCTGAATGTTAGGATGTAGGTTTCATGAATTCAGCTTGCATTTGGGTATTCCATGGCTCTGAGTAGTATACATGCAATATCTATACAGAACTAGCTCACCCTGAATAGTTATGTACACATCCTTAACTGCATTCAGCTCAATAGAGTGTAGAGTTGAATGTTGCTGAAAACTAGTATGTGCTAACTTGATGTAAGCCTTATTATTTTACTTCTTATCATTTAGCGTAGTATGCAACCAATTTTATGAGTGCGCTACCAATGTTCCAGAAATTACTTTCAGTACATCACCTTTTGTACACAATGGAACATTAGCGTTTACAGAACTAAGCAAAGACATAGGCTGTTCCACTCTCAATGTTATGATATGTGTTCCTGAATTCAGCTTGCATTTGAGTATACCATAACTTTGAGTGTTATACATGCAATATCTATATAGTTCCAGCTCACCCTGAGTAGTTATGTTCACATCCGTAACTCAAAATGCATAGAATACAAAGTAATGCATTCAGCTCAATAGAGTGTAGAGTTGAATGTTGCTGAAAACTATGTGCTAACTTGATGAAAACCTTATTATTTTACTTACTATATGAATTAGAGTAGTACGCAAACAATTTTATGAGTGTTCTACCAATGTTCGAGAAGTTAGTTTCGGTACATCTCCTTTAGTACACAATGGAACATCAGCATTTACAGAACTAAGCAAAGATACTGGCAGTTTCTCTCTGAATGTTAGGATGTAGGTTCCTGTATTCAGCTTCCAATTGGGTATTCCATGGCTGTGAGTAGTATGCATGCAATATCTATACAGTTCCAGCTCACCCTATGTAGTTATGTACACATCCTTAACTCAAAATGCATAAAATAGCAAGTAATGCATTCAGCTCAATAGAGTGTAGATTTCAATGTTGCTGAAAACTTCTATGTGCTAATAGATGTAAACCTTCTTATTTAACATACCATTTGCTTTAGAGTAGTATGCAACCAATTTTATGAGTGTGCTACCAATGTTCGAGGTTACTTTCAGTACACTACCTTTTGTACACAATGGAACATCAGCATTTACAGAACTAAGCAAAGATATAGGCTGTTCCACTCTGAATGTTACGGTATAGGTTCCTAAATTCAGCTTGCATTTGAGTATTCCATAGCTGTGAGTGGTATACATGCAATATCTATACAGTTCCAGCTCACCCTGAGTAGTTATGTACACATCCTTAACTCAAAATGCATAGAACAGAAAGTAATGCATTCAACCCAACAGAGTGCAGAGTTGAATGTTGATGAAAACTACTATGTGCTAACTTGATGTAAACATTATTAGTTTACTTACTGCATGATTTAGAGTAGTATGCAACCAATTTTATGAGTGTGCTACCAGTGCTTGAGAAATTACTTTCAGTACATCACCTTTAGTACACAATGGAACATCAGCATTTACAGAACTAAGCAAAGATACTGGCTCTTCCTCTCTAAATGGTAGGATGTAGGTTCCTGTATTCAGCTTGCAATTGGGTATTCCATGGCTGTGAGTAGTATACATGCAATATCTATACAGTTCCCGCTCACCCTGTGTAGTTATGTACACATCCTTAACTCAAAATGCATAGAATAGAAAGTAATGCATTCATCTCAGTAGAGTGTAGAGTTCAATGTTGCTGAAAACTACTATGTGCTAACTTTTTTAAAATATTATTTATTTATTGAATTTTACAAATTACAAGAATAAATGTAATAATAAAATAGTAATTAAAGTGATATTAACCATCCCCTCTCCCCTTAACCCACCCCCCTTAACCCTTATCTAAAGAAGAAGGAAAAAAAAAGAAAGAAAAGAGAAGAAAGATTGCCTGGATATCGGAGGATCCCCACATGTTCCATGGAGTTTAAAATAATTTTGATATTTATTTTCACTTTCCCCAATTACTATAATTTTATCTTCAAACGACCTATGTATCTAATCCTATCTTTCGTAAGTATGGTGACCAAATTTTCAAAAATATCTCATATTTATTTCTTAAATTATACGTAATATTTTCAAATGGAATACAAATATGTATTTCATTATTCCAATGATCCATAGTTAAATTTAAATCAGATTTCCAAGTAACTGCGATAACTTTTTTGGCTACTGCCAAAGCAATTTTTATAAATTTTTTCTGATACTTATTCAATTTAAATTTCGTTATTGTCCCTTCAATGTCTCCTAATAAAAATAGCAATGGACAATATGGAAGTTGTACTCCAATAATTTGTTCTAATAAAAATCTTAAATTAATCCAAAATGGTTGAATTTTAGAACAAGACCAAGTAGAATGTAAAAAAGTACCAATCTCTTGTTTACATCGAAAACATTTGTCAGACATATTTGAATTTAATCTACTTATTTTCAGTGGTGTTATATATAATATAAAAAATTATATTGTATTAATCTAAGTCGAACATTTATTGTATTTCACATACTATCAGAACATAATCTTGACCAATATTTCCATCAATTTTAACATTCAATTAAAAGCTTATTTACGAGAAAAGCTGGGACAAACAATGTAGATGCCAAAACCTAGTGAAATAAAAATATTAATTCAGAAAGGAAAAATTTTAAAAATTACATCTTGTATGTATAATTTGATTCAAAAGCAGACAATTAAAATAGGAATTCATAAATCAAGACAAAAATGGGAATCTGATCTATGTGCTAACATGATGTAAACCTTATTATTTTACATACCATATGCTTTAGAGTAGTATGCAACAAATTTTATGAGTGTGCTACCAATGTTCGAGGTTACTTTCACTACATCACCTTTTGTACACAATGGAAAATTAGCGTTAACAATACTAAGCAAAGATATTGGCTGTTCCTCTCTGAATGTTAGGATGTAGGTTTCATGAATTCAGCTTGCATTTGGGTATTCCATGGCTCTGAGTAGTATACATGCAATATCTATACAGAACTAGCTCACCCTGAATAGTTATGTACACATCCTTAACTGCATTCAGCTCAATAGGGTGTAGAGTTGAATGTTGCTGAAAACTAGTATGTGCTAACTTGATGTAAGCCTTATTATTTTACTTCATATCATTTAGCGTAGTATGCAACCAATTTTATGAGTGCGCTACCAATGTTCCAGAAATTACTTCCAGTACATCACCTTTTGTACACAATGGAACATTAGCGTTTACAGAACTAAGCAAAGACATAGGCTGTTCCACTCTCAATGTTATGATATGTGTTCCTGAATTCAGCTTGCATTTGAGTATACCATAGCTTTGAGTGTTATACATGCAATATCTATATAGTTCCAGCTCACCCTGAGTAGTTATGTTCACATCCGTAACTCAAAATGCATAGAATACAAAGTAATGCATTCAGCTCAATAGAGTGTAGAGTTGAATGTTGCTGAAAACTATGTGCTAACTTGATGAAAACCTTATTATTTTACTTACTATATGAATTAGAGTAGTACGCAAACAATTTTATGAGTGTTCTACCAATGTTCGAGAAGTTAGTTTCGGTACATCTCCTTTAGTACACAATGGAACATCAGCATTTACAGAACTAAGCAAAGATACTGGCAGTTTCTCTCTGAATGTTAGGATGTAGGTTCCTGTATTCAGCTTCCAATTGGGTATTCCATGGCTGTGAGTAGTATGCATGCAATATCTATACAGAACTAGCTCACCCTGAATAGTTATGTACACATCCTTAACTGCATTCAGCTCAATAGAGTGTAGAGTTGAATGTTGCTGAAAACTAGTATGTGCTAACTTGATGTAAGCCTTATTATTTTACTTCATATCATTTAGCGTAGTATGCAACCAATTTTATGAGTGCGCTACCAATGTTCCAGAAATTACTTTCAGTACATCACCTTTTGTACACAATGGAACATTAGCGTTTACAGAACTAAGCAAAGACATAGGCTGTTCCACTCTCAATGTTATGATATGTGTTCCTGAATTCAGCTTGCATTTGAGTATACCATAGCTTTGAGTGTTATACATGGAATATCTATATAGTTCCAGCTCACCCTGAGTAGTTATGTTCACATCCGTAACTCAAAATGCATAGAATACAAAGTAATGCATTCAGCTCAATAGAGTGTAGAGTTGAATGTTGCTGAAAACTATGTGCTAACTTGATGAAAACCTTATTATTTTACTTACTATATGAATTAGAGTAGTACGCAAACAATTTTATGAGTGTTCTACCAATGTTCGAGAAGTTAGTTTCGGTACATCTCCTTTAATACACAATGGAACATCAGCATTTACAGAACTAAGCAAAGATACTGGCAGTTTCTCTCTGAATGTTAGGATGTAGGTTCCTGTATTCAGCTTCCAATTGGGTATTCCATGGCTGTGAGTAGTATGCATGCAATATCTATACAGTTCCAGCTCACCCTATGTAGTTATGTACACATCCTTAACTCAAAATGCATAAAATAGCAAGTAATGCATTCAGCTCAATAGAGTGTAGATTTCAATGTTGCTGAAAACTTCTATGTGCTAATAGATGTAAACCTTCTTATTTAACATACCATTTGCTTTAGAGTAGTATGCAACCAATTTTATGAGTGTGCTACCAATGTTCGAGGTTACTTTCAGTACACCACCTTTTGTACACAATGGAACATCAGCATTTACAGAACTAAGCAAAGATATAGGCTGTTCCACTCTGAATGTTACGGTATAGGTTCCTAAATTCAGCTTGCATTTGAGTATTCCATAGCTGTGAGTGGTATACATGCAATATCTATACAGTTCCAGCTCACCCTGAGTAGTTATGTACACATCCTTAACTCAAAATGCATAGAACAGAAAGTAATGCATTCAACCCAACAGAGTGCAGAGTTGAATGTTGATGAAAACTACTATGTGCTAACTTGATGTAAACATTATTAGTTTACTTACTGCATGATTTAGAGTAGTATGCAACCAATTTTATGAGTGTGCTACCAGTGCTTGAGAAATTACTTTCAGTACATCACCTTTAGTACACAATGGAACATCAGCATTTACAGAACTAAGCAAAGATACTGGCTCTTCCTCTCTAAATGGTAGGATGTAGGTTCCTGTATTCAGCTTGCAATTGGGTATTCCATGGCTGTGAGTAGTATACATGCAATATCTATACAGTTCCCGCTCACCCTGTGTAGTTATGTACACATCCTTAACTCAAAATGCATAGAATAGAAAGTAATGCATTCATCTCAGTAGAGTGTAGAGTTCAATGTTGCTGAAAACTACTATGTGCTAACTTTTTTAAAATATTATTTATTTATTGAATTTTAGAAATTACAAGAATAAATGTAATAATAAAATAGTAATTAAAGTGATATTAACCATCCCCTCTCCCCTTAACCCACCCCCCTTAACCCTTATCTAAAGAAGAAGGAAAAAAAAAGAAAGAAAAGAGAAGAAAGATTGCCTGGATATCGGAGGATCCCCACATGTTCCATGGAGTTTAAAATAATTTTGATATTTATTTTCACTTTCCCCAATTACTATAATTTTATCTTCAAACGACCTATGTATCTAATCCTATCTTTCGTAAGTATGGTGACCAAATTTTCAAAAATATCTCATATTTATTTCTTAAATTATACGTAATATTTTCAAATGGAATACAAATATGTATTTCATTATTCCAACGATCCATAGTTAAATTTAAATCAGATTTCCAAGTAACTGCGATAACTTTTTTGGCTACTGCCAAAGCAATTTTTATAATTTTTTTCTGATACTTATTCAATTTAAATTTCGTTATTGTCCCTTCAATGTCACCTAATAAAAATAGCAATGGACAATATGGAAGTTGTACTCCAATAATCTGTTCTAATAAAAATCTTAAATTAATCCAAAATGGTTGAATTTTAGAACAAGACCAAGTAGAATGTAAAAAAGTACCAATCTCTTGTTTACATCGAAAACATTTGTCAGACATATTTGAATTTAATCTACTTATTTTCAGTGGTGTTATATATAATATAAAAAATTATATTGTATTAATCTAAGTCGAACATTTATTGTATTTCACATACTATCAGAACATAATCTTGACCAATATTTCCATCAATTTTAACATTCAATTAAAAGCTTATTTACGAGAAAAGCTGGGACAAACAATGTAGATGCCAAAACCTAGTGAAATAAAAATATTAATTCAGAAAGGAAAAATTTAAAAAATTACATCTTGTATGTATAATTTGATTCAAAAGCAGACAATTAAATTAGGAATTCATAAATCAAGACAAAAATGGGAATCTGATCTATGTGCTAACATGATGTAAACCTTATTATTTTACATACCATATGCTTTAGAGTAGTATGCAACAAATTTTATGAGTGTGCTACCAATGTTCGAGGTTACTTTCACTACATCACCTTTTGTACACAATGGAAAATTAGCGTTAACAAAACAAAGCAAAGATATAGGCTGTTCCACTCTGAATGTTACGGTATAGGTTCCTGAATTCAGCTTGCATTTGAGTATTCCATAGCTGTGAGTGGTATACATGCAATATCTATACAGTTCCAGCTCACCCTGAGTAGTTATGTACACATCCTTAACTCAAACTGCATAGAGCAGAAAATAATGCATTCAACCCAACAGAGTGTAGAGTTGAATGTTGCTGAAAACTATGTGCTAACTTGATGAAAACCTTATTATTTTACTTACTATATGAATTAGAGTAGTACGCAAACAATTTTATGAGTGTGCTACCAATGTTCGAGGTTACTTTCAGTACACCACCTTTTGTACACAATGGAACATCAGCATTTACAGAACTAAGCAAAGATATAGGCTGTTCCACTCTGAATGTTACGGTATAGGTTCCTAAATTCAGCTTGCATTTGAGTATTCCATAGCTGTGAGTGGTATACATGCAATATCTATACAGTTCCAGCTCACCCTGAGTAGTTATGTACACATCCTTAACTCAAAATGCATAGAACAGAAAGTAATGCATTCAACCCAACAGAGTGCAGAGTTGAATGTTGATGAAAACTACTATGTGCTAACTTGATGTAAACATTATTAGTTTACTTACTGCATGATTTAGAGTAGTATGCAACCAATTTTATGAGTGTGCTACCAGTGCTTGAGAAATTACTTTCAGTACATCACCTTTAGTACACAATGGAACATCAGCACTTACAGAACTAAGCAAAGATACTGGCTCTTCCTCTCTAAATGGTAGGATGTAGGTTCCTGTATTCAGCTTGCAATTGGGTATTCCATGGCTGTGAGTAGTATACATGCAATATCTATACAGTTCCAGCTCACCCTGTGTAGTTATGTACACATCCTTAACTCAAAATGCATAGAATAGAAAGTAATGCATTCATCTCAGTAGAGTGTAGAGTTCAATGTTGCTGAAAACTACTATGTGCTAACTTTTTTAAAATATTATTTATTTATTGAATTTTAGAAATTACAAGAATAAATGTAATAATAAAATAGTAATTAAAGTGATATTAACCATCCCCTCTCCCCTTAACCCACCCCCCTTAACCCTTATCTAAAGAAGAAGAAAAAAAAAGAAAGAAAAGAGAAGAAAGATTGCCTGGATATCGGAGGATCCCCACATGTTCCATGGAGTTTAAAATAATTTTGATATTTATTTTCACTTTCCCCAATTACTATAATTTTATCTTCAAAGGACCTATGTATCTAAACCTATCTTTCGTAAGTATGGTGACCAAATTTTCAAAAATATCTCATATTTATTTCTTAAATTATACGTAATATTTTCAAATGGAATACAAATATGTATTTCATTATTCCAACGATCCATAGTTAAATTTAAATCAGATTTCCAAGTAACTGCGATAACTTTTTTGGCTACTGCCAAAGCAATTTTTATAATTTTTTTCTGATACTTATTCAATTTAAATTTCGTTATTGTCCCTTCAATGTCTCCTAATAAAAATAGCAATGGACAATATGGAAGTTGTACTCCAATAATCTGTTCTAATAAAAATCTTAAATTAATCCAAAATGGTTGAATTTTAGAACAAGACCAAGTAGAATGTAAAAAAGTACCAATCTCTTGTTTACATCGAAAACATTTGTCAGACATATTTGAATTTAATCTACTTATTTTCAGTGGTGTTATATATAATATAAAAAATTATATTGTATTAATCTAAGTCGAACATTTATTGTATTTCACATACTATCAGAACATAATCTTGACCAATATTTCCATCAATTTTAACATTCAATTAAAAGCTTATTTACGAGAAAAGCTGGGACAAACAATGTAGATGCCAAAACCTAGTGAAATAAAAATATTAATTCAGAAAGGAAAAATTTTAAAAATTACATCTTGTATGTATAATTTGATTCAAAAGCAGACAATTAAATTAGGAATTCATAAATCAAGACAAAAATGGGAATCTGATCTATGTGCTAACATGATGTAAACCTTATTATTTTACATACCATATGCTTTAGAGTAGTATGCAACAAATTTTATGAGTGTGCTACCAATGTTCGAGGTTACTTTCACTACATCACCTTTTGTACACAATGGAAAATTAGCGTTAACAAAACAAAGCAAAGATATAGGCTGTTCCACTCTGAATGTTACGGTATAGGTTCCTGAATTCAGCTTGCATTTGAGTATTCCATAGCTGTGAGTGGTATACATGCAATATCTATACAGTTCCAGCTCACCCTGAGTAGTTATGTACACATCCTTAACTCAAACTGCATAGAGCAGAAAATAATGCATTCAACCCAACAGAGTGTAGAGTTGAATGTTGCTGAAAACTATGTGCTAACTTGATGAAAACCTTATTATTTTACTTACTATATGAATTAGAGTAGTACGCAAACAATTTTATGAGTGTGCTACCAATGTTCGAGGTTACTTTCAGTACACCACCTTTTGTACACAATGGAACATCAGCATTTACAGAACTAAGCAAAGATATAGGCTGTTCCACTCTGAATGTTACGGTATAGGTTCCTAAATTCAGCTTGCATTTGAGTATTCCATAGCTGTGAGTGGTATACATGCAATATCTATACAGTTCCAGCTCACCCTGAGTAGTTATGTACACATCCTTAACTCAAAATGCATAGAACAGAAAGTAATGCATTCAACCCAACAGAGTGCAGAGTTGAATGTTGATGAAAACTACTATGTGCTAACTTGATGTAAACATTATTAGTTTACTTACTGCATGATTTAGAGTAGTATGCAACCAATTTTATGAGTGTGCTACCAGTGCTTGAGAAATTACTTTCAGTACATCACCTTTAGTACACAATGGAACATCAGCACTTACAGAACTAAGCAAAGATACTGGCTCTTCCTCTCTAAATGGTAGGATGTAGGTTCCTGTATTCAGCTTGCAATTGGGTATTCCATGGCTGTGAGTAGTATACATGCAATATCTATACAGTTCCAGCTCACCCTGTGTAGTTATGTACACATCCTTAACTCAAAATGCATAGAATAGAAAGTAATGCATTCATCTCAGTAGAGTGTAGAGTTCAATGTTGCTGAAAACTACTATGTGCTAACTTTTTTAAAATATTATTTATTTATTGAATTTTAGAAATTACAAGAATAAATGTAATAATAAAATAGTAGTTAAAGTGATATTAACCATCCCCTCTCCCCTTAACCCACCCCCCTTAACCCTTATCTAAAGAAGAATGAAAAAAAAAAGAAAGAAAAGAGAAGAAAGATTGCCTGGATATCGGAGGATCCCCACATGTTCCATGGAGTTTAAAATAATTTTGATATTTATTTTCACTTTCCCCAATTACTATAATTTTATCTTCAAAGGACCTATGTATCTAATCCTATCTTTCGTAAGTATGGTGACCAAATTTTCAAAAATATCTCATATTTATTTCTTAAATTATACGTAATATTTTCAAATGGAATACAAATATGTATTTCATTATTCCAACGATCCATAGTTAAATTTAAATCAGATTTCCAAGTAACTGCGATAACTTTTTTGGCTACTGCCAAAGCAATTTTTATAATTTTTTTCTGATACTTATTCAATTTAAATTTCGTTATTGTCCCTTCAATGTCTCCTAATAAAAATAGCAATGGACAATATGGAAGTTGTACTCCAATAATCTGTTCTAATAAAAATCTTAAATTAATCCAAAATGGTTGAATTTTAGAACAAGACCAAGTAGAATGTAAAAAAGTACCAATCTCTTGTTTACATCGAAAACATTTGTCAGACATATTTGAATTTAATCTACTTATTTTCAGTGGTGTTATATATAATATAAAAAATTATATTGTATTAATCTAAGTCGAACATTTATTGTATTTCACATACTATCAGAACATAATCTTGACCAATATTTCCATCAATTTTAACATTCAATTAAAAGCTTATTTACGAGAAAAGCTGGGACAAACAATGTAGATGCCAAAACCTAGTGAAATAAAAATATTAATTCAGAAAGGAAAAATTTTAAAAATTACATCTTGTATGTATAATTTGATTCAAAAGCAGACAATTAAATTAGGAATTCATAAATCAAGACAAAAATGGGAATCTGATCTATGTGCTAACATGATGTAAACCTTATTATTTTACATACCATATGCTTTAGAGTAGTATGCAACAAATTTTATGAGTGTGCTACCAATGTTCGAGGTTACTTTCACTACATCACCTTTTGTACACAATGGAAAATTAGCGTTAACAAAACAAAGCAAAGATATAGGCTGTTCCACTCTGAATGTTACGGTATAGGTTCCTGAATTCAGCTTGCATTTGAGTATTCCATAGCTGTGAGTGGTATACATGCAATATCTATACAGTTCCAGCTCACCCTGAGTAGTTATGTACACATCCTTAACTCAAACTGCATAGAGCAGAAAATAATGCATTCAACCCAACAGAGTGTAGAGTTGAATGTTGCTGAAAACTATGTGCTAACTTGATGAAAACCTTATTATTTTACTTACTATATGAATTAGAGTAGTACGCAAACAATTTTATGAGTGTGCTACCAATGTTCGAGGTTACTTTCAGTACACCACCTTTTGTACACAATGGAACATCAGCATTTACAGAACTAAGCAAAGATATAGGCTGTTCCACTCTGAATGTTACGGTATAGGTTCCTAAATTCAGCTTGCATTTGAGTATTCCATAGCTGTGAGTGGTATACATGCAATATCTATACAGTTCCAGCTCACCCTGAGTAGTTATGTACACATCCTTAACTCAAAATGCATAGAACAGAAAGTAATGCATTCAACCCAACAGAGTGCAGAGTTGAATGTTGATGAAAACTACTATGTGCTAACTTGATGTAAACATTATTAGTTTACTTACTGCATGATTTAGAGTAGTATGCAACCAATTTTATGAGTGTGCTACCAGTGCTTGAGAAATTACTTTCAGTACATCACCTTTAGTACACAATGGAACATCAGCACTTACAGAACTAAGCAAAGATACTGGCTCTTCCTCTCTAAATGGTAGGATGTAGGTTCCTGTATTCAGCTTGCAATTGGGTATTCCATGGCTGTGAGTAGTATACATGCAATATCTATACAGTTCCAGCTCACCCTGTGTAGTTATGTACACATCCTTAACTCAAAATGCATAGAATAGAAAGTAATGCATTCATCTCAGTAGAGTGTAGAGTTCAATGTTGCTGAAAACTACTATGTGCTAACTTTTTTAAAATATTATTTATTTATTGAATTTTAGAAATTACAAGAATAAATGTAATAATAAAATAGTAGTTAAAGTGATATTAACCATCCCCTCTCCCCTTAACCCACCCCCCTTAACCCTTATCTAAAGAAGAATGAAAAAAAAAAGAAAGAAAAGAGAAGAAAGATTGCCTGGATATCGGAGGATCCCCACATGTTCCATGGAGTTTAAAATAATTTTGATATTTATTTTCACTTTCCCCAATTACTATAATTTTATCTTCAAACGACCTATGTATCTAATCCTATCTTTCGTAAGTATGGTGACCAAATTTTCAAAAATATCTCATATTTATTTCTTAAATTATACGTAATATTTTCAAATGGAATACAAATATGTATTTCATTATTCCAACGATCCATAGTTAAATTTAAATCAGATTTCCAAGTAACTGCGATAACTTTTTTGGCTACTGCCAAAGCAATTTTTATAATTTTTTTCTGATACTTATTCAATTTAAATTTCGTTATTGTCCCTTCAATGTCTCCTAATAAAAATAGCAATGGACAATATGGAAGTTGTACTCCAATAATCTGTTCTAATAAAAATCTTAAATTAATCCAAAATGGTTGAATTTTAGAACAAGACCAAGTAGAATGTAAAAAAGTACCAATCTCTTGTTTACATCGAAAACATTTGTCAGACATATTTGAATTTAATCTACTTATTTTCAGTGGTGTTATATATAATATAAAAAATTATATTGTATTAATCTAAGTCGAACATTTATTGTATTTCACATACTATCAGAACATAATCTTGACCAATATTTCCATCAATTTTAACATTCAATTAAAAGCTTATTTACGAGAAAAGCTGGGACAAACAATGTAGATGCCAAAACCTAGTGAAATAAAAATATTAATTCAGAAAGGAAAAATTTTAAAAATTACATCTTGTATGTATAATTTGATTCAAAAGCAGACAATTAAATTAGGAATTCATAAATCAAGACAAAAATGGGAATCTGATCTATGTGCTAACATGATGTAAACCTTATTATTTTACATACCATATGCTTTAGAGTAGTATGCAACAAATTTTATGAGTGTGCTACCAATGTTCGAGGTTACTTTCACTACATCACCTTTTGTACACAATGGAAAATTAGCGTTAACAAAACAAAGCAAAGATATAGGCTGTTCCACTCTGAATGTTACGGTATAGGTTCCTGAATTCAGCTTGCATTTGAGTATTCCATAGCTGTGAGTGGTATACATGCAATATCTATACAGTTCCAGCTCACCCTGAGTAGTTATGTACACATCCTTAACTCAAACTGCATAGAGCAGAAAATAATGCATTCAACCCAACAGAGTGTAGAGTTGAATGTTGCTGAAAACTATGTGCTAACTTGATGAAAACCTTATTATTTTACTTACTATATGAATTAGAGTAGTACGCAAACAATTTTATGAGTGTGCTACCAATGTTCGAGGTTACTTTCAGTACACCACCTTTTGTACACAATGGAACATCAGCATTTACAGAACTAAGCAAAGATATAGGCTGTTCCACTCTGAATGTTACGGTATAGGTTCCTAAATTCAGCTTGCATTTGAGTATTCCATAGCTGTGAGTGGTATACATGCAATATCTATACAGTTCCAGCTCACCCTGAGTAGTTATGTACACATCCTTAACTCAAAATGCATAGAACAGAAAGTAATGCATTCAACCCAACAGAGTGCAGAGTTGAATGTTGATGAAAACTACTATGTGCTAACTTGATGTAAACATTATTAGTTTACTTACTGCATGATTTAGAGTAGTATGCAACCAATTTTATGAGTGTGCTACCAGTGCTTGAGAAATTACTTTCAGTACATCACCTTTAGTACACAATGGAACATCAGCACTTACAGAACTAAGCAAAGATACTGGCTCTTCCTCTCTAAATGGTAGGATGTAGGTTCCTGTATTCAGCTTGCAATTGGGTATTCCATGGCTGTGAGTAGTATACATGCAATATCTATACAGTTCCAGCTCACCCTGTGTAGTTATGTACACATCCTTAACTCAAAATGCATAGAATAGAAAGTAATGCATTCATCTCAGTAGAGTGTAGAGTTCAATGTTGCTGAAAACTACTATGTGCTAACTTTTTTAAAATATTATTTATTTATTGAATTTTAGAAATTACAAGAATAAATGTAATAATAAAATAGTAATTAAAGTGATATTAACCATCCCCTCTCCCCTTAACCCACCCCCCTTAACCCTTATCTAAAGAAGAAGAAAAAAAAAGAAAGAAAAGAGAAGAAAGATTGCCTGGATATCGGAGGATCCCCACATGTTCCATGGAGTTTAAAATAATTTTGATATTTATTTTCACTTTCCCCAATTACTATAATTTTATCTTCAAAGGACCTATGTATCTAATCCTATCTTTCGTAAGTATGGTGACCAAATTTTCAAAAATATCTCATATTTATTTCTTAAATTATACGTAATATTTTCAAATGGAATACAAATATGTATTTCATTATTCCAATGATCCATAGTTAAATTTAAATCAGATTTCCAAGTAACTGCGATAACTTTTTTGGCTACTGCCAAAGCAATTTTTATAATTTTTTTCTGATACTTATTCAATTTAAATTTCGTTATTGTCCCTTCAATGTCTCCTAATAAAAATAACAATGGACAATATGCAAGTTGTACTCCAATAATTTGTTCTAATAAAAATCTTAAATTAATCCAAAATGGTTGAATTTTAGAACAAGACCAAGTAGAATGTAAAAAAGTACCAATCTCTTGTTTACATCGAAAACATTTGTCAGACATATTTGAATTTAATCTACTTATTTTCAGTGGTGTTATATATAATATAAAAAATTATATTGTATTAATCTAAGTCGAACATTTATTGTATTTCACATACTATCAGAACATAATCTTGACCAATATTTCCATCAATTTTAACATTCAATTAAAAGCTTATTTACGAGAAAAGCTGGGACAAACAATGTAGATGCCAAAACCTAGTGAAATAAAAATATTAATTCAGAAAGGAAAAATTTTAAAAATTACATCTTGTATGTATAATTTGATTCAAAAGCAGACAATTAAATTAGGAATTCATAAATCAAGACAAAAATGGGAATCTGATCTATGTGCTAACATGATGTAAACCTTATTATTTTACATACCATATGCTTTAGAGTAGTATGCAACAAATTTTATGAGTGTGCTACCAATGTTCGAGGTTACTTTCACTACATCACCTTTTGTACACAATGGAAAATTAGCGTTAACAATACTAAGCAAAGATATTGGCTGTTCCTCTCTGAATGTTAGGATGTAGGTTTCATGAATTCAGCTTGCATTTGGGTATTCCATGGCTCTGAGTAGTATACATGCAATATCTATACAGAACTAGCTCACCCTGAATAGTTATGTACACATCCTTAACTGCATTCAGCTCAATAGAGTGTAGAGTTGAATGTTGCTGAAAACTAGTATGTGCTAACTTGATGTAAGCCTTATTATTTTACTTCATATCATTTAGCGTAGTATGCAACCAATTTTATGAGTGCGCTACCAATGTTCCAGAAATTACTTCCAGTACATCACCTTTTGTACACAATGGAACATTAGCGTTTACAGAACTAAGCAAAGACATAGGCTGTTCCACTCTCAATGTTATGATATGTGTTCCTGAATTCAGCTTGCATTTGAGTATACCATAGCTTTGAGTGTTATACATGCAATATCTATATAGTTCCAGCTCACCCTGAGTAGTTATGTTCACATCCGTAACTCAAAATGCATAGAATACAAAGTAATGCATTCAGCTCAATAGAGTGTAGAGTTGAATGTTGCTGAAAACTATGTGCTAACTTGATGAAAACCTTATTATTTTACTTACTATATGAATTAGAGTAGTACGCAAACAATTTTATGAGAGTTCTACCAATGTTCGAGAAGTTAGTTTCGGTACATCTCCTTTAGTACACAATGGAACATCAGCATTTACAGAACTAAGCAAAGATACTGGCAGTTTCTCTCTGAATGTTAGGATGTAGGTTCCTGTATTCAGCTTCCAATTGGGTATTCCATGGCTGTGAGTAGTATGCATGCAATATCTATACAGTTCCAGCTCACCCTATGTAGTTATGTACACATCCTTAACTCAAAATGCATAAAATAGCAAGTAATGCATTCAGCTCAATAGAGTGTAGATTTCAATGTTGCTGAAAACTTCTATGTGCTAATAGATGTAAACCTTCTTATTTAACATACCATTTGCTTTAGAGTAGTATGCAACCAATTTTATGAGTGTGCTACCAATGTTCGAGGTTACTTTCAGTACACCACCTTTTGTACACAATGGAACATCAGCATTTACAGAACTAAGCAAAGATATAGGCTGTTCCACTCTGAATGTTACGGTATAGGTTCCTAAATTCAGCTTGCATTTGAGTATTCCATAGCTGTGAGTGGTATACATGCAATATCTATACAGTTCCAGCTCACCCTGAGTAGTTATGTACACATCCTTAACTCAAAATGCATAGAACAGAAAGTAATGCATTCAACCCAACAGAGTGCAGAGTTGAATGTTGATGAAAACTACTATGTGCTAACTTGATGTAAACATTATTAGTTTACTTACTGCATGATTTAGAGTAGTATGCAACCAATTTTATGAGTGTGCTACCAGTGCTTGAGAAATTACTTTCAGTACATCACCTTTAGTACACAATGGAACATCAGCATTTACAGAACTAAGCAAAGATACTGGCTCTTCCTCTCTAAATGGTAGGATGTAGGTTCCTGTATTCAGCTTGCAATTGGGTATTCCATGGCTGTGAGTAGTATACATGCAATATCTATACAGTTCCCGCTCACCCTGTGTAGTTATGTACACATCCTTAACTCAAAATGCATAGAATAGAAAGTAATGCATTCATCTCAGTAGAGTGTAGAGTTCAATGTTGCTGAAAACTACTATGTGCTAACTTTTTTAAAATATTATTTATTTATTGAATTTTACAAATTACAAGAATAAATGTAATAATAAAATAGTAATTAAAGTGATATTAACCATCCCCTCTCCCCTTAACCCACCCCCCTTAACCCTTATCTAAAGAAGAAGGAAAAAAAAAGAAAGAAAAGAGAAGAAAGATTGCCTGGATATCGGAGGATCCCCACATGTTCCATGGAGTTTAAAATAATTTTGATATTTATTTTCACTTTCCCCAATTACTATAATTTTATCTTCAAACGACCTATGTATCTAATCCTATCTTTCGTAAGTATGGTGACCAAATTTTCAAAAATATCTCATATTTATTTCTTAAATTATACGTAATATTTTCAAATGGAATACAAATATGTATTTCATTATTCCAACGATCCATAGTTAAATTTAAATCAGATTTCCAAGTAACTGCGATAACTTTTTTGGCTACTGCCAAAGCAATTTTTATAATTTTTTTCTGATACTTATTCAATTTAAATTTCGTTATTGTCCCTTCAATGTCTCCTAATAAAAATAGCAATGGACAATATGGAAGTTGTACTCCAATAATCTGTTCTAATAAAAATCTTAAATTAATCCAAAATGGTTGAATTTTAGAACAAGACCAAGTAGAATGTAAAAAAGTACCAATCTCTTGTTTACATCGAAAACATTTGTCAGACATATTTGAATTTAATCTACTTATTTTCAGTGGTGTTATATATAATATAAAAAATTATATTGTATTAATCTAAGTCGAACATTTATTGTATTTCACATACTATCAGAACATAATCTTGACCAATATTTCCATCAATTTTAACATTCAATTAAAAGCTTATTTACGAGAAAAGCTGGGACAAACAATGTAGATGCCAAAACCTAGTGAAATAAAAATATTAATTCAGAAAGGAAAAATTTTAAAAATTACATCTTGTATGTATAATTTGATTCAAAAGCAGACAATTAAATTAGGAATTCATAAATCAAGACAAAAATGGGAATCTGATCTATGTGCTAACATGATGTAAACCTTATTATTTTACATACCATATGCTTTAGAGTAGTATGCAACAAATTTTATGAGTGTGCTACCAATGTTCGAGGTTACTTTCACTACATCACCTTTTGTACACAATGGAAAATTAGCGTTAACAAAACAAAGCAAAGATATAGGCTGTTCCACTCTGAATGTTACGGTATAGGTTCCTGAATTCAGCTTGCATTTGAGTATTCCATAGCTGTGAGTGGTATACATGCAATATCTATACAGTTCCAGCTCACCCTGAGTAGTTATGTACACATCCTTAACTCAAACTGCATAGAGCAGAAAATAATGCACTCAACCCAACAGAGTGTAGAGTTGAATGTTGCTGAAAACTATGTGCTAACTTGATGAAAACCTTATTATTTTACTTACTATATGAATTAGAGTAGTACGCAAACAATTTTATGAGTGTGCTACCAATGTTCGAGGTTACTTTCAGTACACCACCTTTTGTACACAATGGAACATCAGCATTTACAGAACTAAGCAAAGATATAGGCTGTTCCACTCTGAATGTTACGGTATAGGTTCCTAAATTCAGCTTGCATTTGAGTATTCCATAGCTGTGAGTGGTATACATGCAATATCTATACAGTTCCAGCTCACCCTGAGTAGTTATGTACACATCCTTAACTCAAAATGCATAGAACTGAAAGTAATGCATTCAACCCAACAGAGTGCAGAGTTGAATGTTGATGAAAACTACTATGTGCTAACTTGATGTAAACATTATTAGTTTACTTACTGCATGATTTAGAGTAGTATGCAACCAATTTTATGAGTGTGCTACCAGTGCTTGAGAAATTACTTTCAGTACATCACCTTTAGTACACAATGGAACATCAGCACTTACAGAACTAAGCAAAGATACTGGCTCTTCCTCTCTAAATGGTAGGATGTAGGTTCCTGTATTCAGCTTGCAATTGGGTATTCCATGGCTGTGAGTAGTATACATGCAATATCTATACAGTTCCAGCTCACCCTGTGTAGTTATGTACACATCCTTAACTCAAAATGCATAGAATAGAAAGTAATGCATTCATCTCAGTAGAGTGTAGAGTTCAATGTTGCTGAAAACTACTATGTGCTAACTTTTTTAAAATATTATTTATTTATTGAATTTTAGAAATTACAAGAATAAATGTAATAATAAAATAGTTATTAAAGTGATATTAACCATCCCCTCTCCCCTTAACCCACCCCCCTTAACCCTTATCTAAAGAAGAAGAAAAAAAAAGAAAGAAAAGAGAAGAAAGATTGCCTGGATATCGGAGGATCCCCACATGTTCCATGGAGTTTAAAATAATTTTGATATTTATTTTCACTTTCCCCAATTACTATAATTTTATCTTCAAAGGACCTATGTATCTAATCCTATCTTTCGTAAGTATGGTGACCAAATTTTCAAAAATATCTCATATTTATTTCTTAAATTATACGTAATATTTTCAAATGGAATACAAATATGTATTTCATTATTCCAATGATCCATAGTTAAATTTAAATCAGATTTCCAAGTAACTGCGATAACTTTTTTGGCTACTGCCAAAGCAATTTTTATAATTTTTTTCTGATACTTATTCAATTTAAATTTCGTTATTGTCCCTTCAATGTCTCCTAATAAAAATAACAATGGACAATATGGAAGTTGTACTCCAATAATTTGTTCTAATAAAAATCTTAAATTAATCCAAAATGGTTGAATTTTAGAACAAGACCAAGTAGAATGTAAAAAAGTACCAATCTCTTGTTTACATCGAAAACATTTGTCAGACATATTTGAATTTAATCTACTTATTTTCAGTGGTGTTATATATAATATAAAAAATTATATTGTATTAATCTAAGTCGAACATTTATTGTATTTCACATACTATCAGAACATAATCTTGACCAATATTTCCATCAATTTTAACATTCAATTAAAAGCTTATTTACGAGAAAAGCTGGGACAAACAATGTAGATGCCAAAACCTAGTGAAATAAAAATATTAATTCAGAAAGGAAAAATTTAAAAAATTACATCTTGTATGTATAATTTGATTCAAAAGCAGACAATTAAATTAGGAATTCATAAATCAAGACAAAAATCGGAATCTGATCTATGTGCTAACATGATGTAAACCTTATTATTTTACATACCATATGCTTTAGAGTAGTATGCAACAAATTTTATGAGTGTGCTACCAATGTTCGAGGTTACTTTCACTACATCACCTTTTGTACACAATGGAAAATTAGCGTTAACAATACTAAGCAAAGATATTGGCTGTTCCTCTCTGAATGTTAGGATGTAGGTTTCATGAATTCAGCTTGCATTTGAGTATACCATAGCTTTGAGTGTTATACATGCAATATCTATATAGTTCCAGCTCACCCTGAGTAGTTATGTTCACATCCGTAACTCAAAATGCATAGAATACAAAGTAATGCATTCAGCTCAATAGAGTGTAGAGTTGAATGTTGCTGAAAACTATGTGCTAACTTGATGAAAACCTTATTATTTTACTTACTATATGAATTAGAGTAGTACGCAAACAATTTTATGAGAGTTCTACCAATGTTCGAGAAGTTAGTTTCGGTACATCTCCTTTAGTACACAATGGAACATCAGCATTTACAGAACTAAGCAAAGATACTGGCAGTTTCTCTCTGAATGTTAGGATGTAGGTTCCTGTATTCAGCTTCCAATTGGGTATTCCATGGCTGTGAGTAGTATGCATGCAATATCTATACAGAACTAGCTCACCCTGAATAGTTATGTACACATCCTTAACTGCATTCAGCTCAATAGAGTGTAGAGTTGAATGTTGCTGAAAACTAGTATGTGCTAACTTGATGTAAACCTTATTATTTTACTTCATATCATTTAGCGTAGTATGCAACCAATTTTATGAGTGCGCTACCAATGTTCCAGAAATTACTTTCAGTACATCACCTTTTGTACACAATGGAACATTAGCGTTTACAGAACTAAGCAAAGACATAGGCTGTTCCACTCTCAATGTTATGATATGTGTTCCTGAATTCAGCTTGCATTTGAGTATACCATAGCTTTGAGTGTTATACATGCAATATCTATATAGTTCCAGCTCACCCTGAGTAGTTATGTTCACATCCGTAACTCAAAATGCATAGAATACAAAGTAATGCATTCAGCTCAATAGAGTGTAGAGTTGAATGTTGCTGAAAACTATGTGCTAACTTGATGAAAACCTTATTATTTTACTTACTATATGAATTAGAGTAGTACGCAAACAATTTTATGAGAGTTCTACCAATGTTCGAGAAGTTAGTTTCGGTACATCTCCTTTAGTACACAATGGAACATCAGCATTTACAGAACTAAGCAAAGATACTGGCAGTTTCTCTCTGAATGTTAGGATGTAGGTTCCTGTATTCAGCTTCCAATTGGGTATTCCATGGCTGTGAGTAGTATGCATGCAATATCTATACAGAACTAGCTCACCCTGAATAGTTATGTACACATCCTTAACTGCATTCAGCTCAATAGAGTGTAGAGTTGAATGTTGCTGAAAACTAGTATGTGCTAACTTGATGTAAGCCTTATTATTTTACTTCATATCATTTAGCGTAGTATGCAACCAATTTTATGAGTGCGCTACCAATGTTCCAGAAATTACTTTCAGTACATCACCTTTTGTACACAATGGAACATTAGCGTTTACAGAACTAAGCAAAGACATAGGCTGTTCCACTCTCAATGTTATGATATGTGTTCCTGAATTCAGCTTGCATTTGAGTATACCATAACTTTGAGTGTTATACATGCAATATCTATATAGTTCCAGCTCACCCTGAGTAGTTATGTTCACATCCGTAACTCAAAATGCATAGAATACAAAGTAATGCATTCAGCTCAATAGAGTGTAGAGTTGAATGTTGCTGAAAACTATGTGCTAACTTGATGAAAACCTTATTATTTTACTTACTATATGAATTAGAGTAGTACGCAAACAATTTTATGAGTGTTCTACCAATGTTCGAGAAGTTAGTTTCGGTACATCTCCTTTAGTACACAATGGAACATCAGCATTTACAGAACTAAGCAAAGATACTGGCAGTTTCTCTCTGAATGTTAGGATGTAGGTTCCTGTATTCAGCTTCCAATTGGGTATTCCATGGCTGTGAGTAGTATGCATGCAATATCTATACAGTTCCAGCTCACCCTATGTAGTTATGTACACATCCTTAACTCAAAATGCATAAAATAGCAAGTAATGCATTCAGCTCAATAGATTGTAGATTTCAATGTTGCTGAAAACTTCTATGTGCTAATAGATGTAAACCTTCTTATTTAACATACCATTTGCTTTAGAGTAGTATGCAACCAATTTTATGAGTGTGCTACCAATGTTCGAGGTTACTTTCAGTACACCACCTTTTGTACACAATGGAACATCAGCATTTACAGAACTAAGCAAAGATATAGGCTGTTCCACTCTGAATGTTACGGTATAGGTTCCTAAATTCAGCTTGCATTTGAGTATTCCATAGCTGTGAGTGGTATACATGCAATATCTATACAGTTCCAGCTCACCCTGAGTAGTTATGTACACATCCTTAACTCAAAATGCATAGAACAGAAAGTAACGCATTCAACCCAACAGAGTGCAGAGTTGAATGTTGATGAAAACTACTATGTGCTAACTTGATGTAAACATTATTAGTTTACTTACTGCATGATTTAGAGTAGTATGCAACCAATTTTATGAGTGTGCTACCAGTGCTTGAGAAATTACTTTCAGTACATCACCTTTAGTACACAATGGAACATCAGCATTTACAGAACTAAGCAAAGATACTGGCTCTTCCTCTCTAAATGGTAGGATGTAGGTTCCTGTATTCAGCTTGCAATTGGGTATTCCATGGCTGTGAGTAGTATACATGCAATATCTATACAGTTCCCGCTCACCCTGTGTAGTTATGTACACATCCTTAACTCAAAATGCATAGAATAGAAAGTAATGCATTCATCTCAGTAGAGTGTAGAGTTCAATGTTGCTGAAAACTACTATGTGCTAACTTTTTTAAAATATTATTTATTTATTGAATTTTACAAATTACAAGAATAAATGTAATAATAAAATAGTAATTAAAGTGATATTAACCATCCCCTCTCCCCTTAACCCACCCCCCTTAACCCTTATCTAAAGAAGAAGGAAAAAAAAAGAAAGAAAAGAGAAGAAAGATTGCCTGGATATCGGAGGATCCCCACATGTTCCATGGAGTTTAAAATAATTTTGATATTTATTTTCACTTTCCCCAATTACTATAATTTTATCTTCAAACGACCTATGTATCTAATCCTATCTTTCGTAAGTATGGTGACCAAATTTTCAAAAATATCTCATATTTATTTCTTAAATTATACGTAATATTTTCAAATGGAATACAAATATGTATTTCATTATTCCAACGATCCATAGTTAAATTTAAATCAGATTTCCAAGTAACTGCGATAACTTTTTTGGCTACTGCCAAAGCAATTTTTATAATTTTTTTCTGATACTTATTCAATTTAAATTTCGTTATTGTCCCTTCAATGTCTCCTAATAAAAATAGCAATGGACAATATGGAAGTTGTACTCCAATAATTTGTTCTAATAAAAATCTTAAATTAATCCAAAATGGTTGAATTTTAGAACAAGACCAAGTAGAATGTAAAAAAGTACCAATCTCTTGTTTACATCGAAAACATTTGTCAGACATATTTGAATTTAATCTACTTATTTTCAGTGGTGTTATATATAATATAAAAAATTATATTGTATTAATCTAAGTCGAACATTTATTGTATTTCACATACTATCAGAACATAATCTTGACCAATATTTCCATCAATTTTAACATTCAATTAAAAGCTTATTTACGAGAAAAGCTGGGACAAACAATGTAGATGCCAAAACCTAGTGAAATAAAAATATTAATTCAGAAAGGAAAAATTTTAAAAATTACATCTTGTATGTATAATTTGATTCAAAAGCAGACAATTAAATTAGGAATTCATAAATCAAGACAAAAATGGGAATCTGATCTATGTGCTAACATGATGTAAACCTTATTATTTTACATACCATATGCTTTAGAGTTGTATGCAACAAATTTTATGAGTGTGCTACCAATGTTCGAGGTTACTTTCACTACATCACCTTTTGTACACAATGGAAAATTAGCGTTAACAATACTAAGCAAAGATATTGGCTGTTCCTCTCTGAATGTTAGGATGTAGGTTTCATGAATTCAGCTTGCATTTGGGTATTCCATGGCTCTGAGTAGTATACATGCAATATCTATACAGAACTAGCTCACCCTGAATAGTTATGTACACATCCTTAACTGCATTCAGCTCAATAGAGTGTAGAGTTGAATGTTGCTGAAAACTAGTATGTGCTAACTTGATGTAAGCCTTATTATTTTACTTCATATCATTTAGCGTAGTATGCAACCAATTTTATGAGTGCGCTACCAATGTTCCAGAAATTACTTCCAGTACATCACCTTTTGTACACAATGGAACATTAGCGTTTACAGAACTAAGCAAAGACATAGGCTGTTCCACTCTCAATGTTATGATATGTGTTCCTGAATTCAGCTTGCATTTGAGTATACCATAGCTTTGAGTGTTATACATGCAATATCTATATAGTTCCAGCTCACCCTGAGTAGTTATGTTCACATCCGTAACTCAAAATGCATAGAATACAAAGTAATGCATTCAGCTCAATAGAGTGTAGAGTTGAATGTTGCTGAAAACTATGTGCTAACTTGATGAAAACCTTATTATTTTACTTACTATATGAATTAGAGTAGTACGCAAACAATTTTATGAGAGTTCTACCAATGTTCGAGAAGTTAGTTTCGGTACATCTCCTTTAGTACACAATGGAACATCAGCATTTACAGAACTAAGCAAAGATACTGGCAGTTTCTCTCTGAATGTTAGGATGTAGGTTCCTGTATTCAGCTTCCAATTGGGTATTCCATGGCTGTGAGTAGTATGCATGCAATATCTATACAGAACTAGCTCACCCTGAATAGTTATGTACACATCCTTAACTGCATTCAGCTCAATAGAGTGTAGAGTTGAATGTTGCTGAAAACTAGTATGTGCTAACTTGATGTAAACCTTATTATTTTACTTCATATCATTTAGCGTAGTATGCAACCAATTTTATGAGTGCGCTACCAATGTTCCAGAAATTACTTTCAGTACATCACCTTTTGTACACAATGGAACATTAGCGTTTACAGAACTAAGCAAAGACATAGGCTGTTCCACTCTCAATGTTATGATATGTGTTCCTGAATTCAGCTTGCATTTGAGTATACCATAGCTTTGAGTGTTATACATGCAATATCTATATAGTTCCAGCTCACCCTGAGTAGTTATGTTCACATCCGTAACTCAAAATGCATAGAATACAAAGTAATGCATTCAGCTCAATAGAGTGTAGAGTTGAATGTTGCTGAAAACTATGTGCTAACTTGATGAAAACCTTATTATTTTACTTACTATATGAATTAGAGTAGTACGCAAACAATTTTATGAGTGTTCTACCAATGTTCGAGAAGTTAGTTTCGGTACATCTCCTTTAGTACACAATGGAACATCAGCATTTACAGAACTAAGCAAAGATACTGGCAGTTTCTCTCTGAATGTTAGGATGTAGGTTCCTGTATTCAGCTTCCAATTGGGTATTCCATGGCTGTGAGTAGTATGCATGCAATATCTATACAGTTCCAGCTCACCCTATGTAGTTATGTACACATCCTTAACTCAAAATGCATAAAATAGCAAGTAATGCATTCAGCTCAATAGAGTGTAGATTTCAATGTTGCTGAAAACTTCTATGTGCTAATAGATGTAAACCTTCTTATTTAACATACCATTTGCTTTAGAGTAGTATGCAACCAATTTTATGAGTGTGCTACCAATGTTCGAAGTTACTTTCAGTACACCACCTTTTGTACACAATGGAACATCAGCATTTACAGAACTAAGCAAAGATATAGGCTCTTCCTCTCTAAATGGTAGGATGTAGGTTCCTGTATTCAGCTTGCAATTGGGTATTCCATGGCTGTGAGTAGTATACATGCAATATCTATACAGTTCCAGCTCACCCTGTGTAGTTATGTACACATCCTTAACTCAAAATGCATAGAATAGAAAGTAATGCATTCATCTCAGTAGAGTGTAGAGTTCAATGTTGCTGAAAACTACTATGTGCTAACTTTTTTAAAATATTATTTATTTATTGAATTTTAGAAATTACAAGAATAAATGTAATAATAAAATAGTAATTAAAGTGATATTAACCATCCCCTCTCCCCTTAACCCACCCCCCTTAACCCTTATCTAAAGAAGAAGAAAAAAAAAAGAAAGAAAAGAGAAGAAAGATTGCCTGGACATCGGAGGATCCCCACATGTTCCATGGAGTTTAAAATAATTTTGATATTTATTTTCACTTTCCCCAATTACTATAATTTTATCTTCAAAGGACCTATGTATCTAATCCTATCTTTCGTAAGTATGGTGACCAAATTTTCAAAAATATCTCATATTTATTTCTTAAATTATACGTAATATTTTCAAATGGAATACAAATATGTATTTCATTATTCCAACGATCCATAGTTAAATTTAAATCAGATTTCCAAGTAACTGCGATAACTTTTTTGGCTACTGCCAAAGCAATTTTTATAAATTTTTTCTGATACTTATTCCATTTAAATTTCGTTATTGTCCCTTCAATGTCTCCTAATAAAAATAGCAATGGACAATATGGAAGTTGTACTCCAATAATTTGTTCTAATAAAAATCTTAAATTAATCCAAAATGGTTGAATTTTAGAACAAGACCAAGTAGAATGTAAAAAAGTACCAATCTCTTGTTTACATCGAAAACATTTGTCAGACATATTTGAATTTAATCTACTTATTTTCAGTGGTGTTATATATAATATAAAAAATTATATTGTATTAATCTAAGTCGAACATTTATTGTATTTCACATACTATCAGAACATAATCTTGACCAATATTTCCATCAATTTTAACATTCAATTAAAAGCTTATTTACGAGAAAAGCTGGGACAAACAATGTAGATGCCAAAACCTAGTGAAATAAAAATATTAATTCAGAAAGGAAAAATTTAAAAAATTACATCTTGTATGTATAATTTGATTCAAAAGCAGACAATTAAATTAGGAATTCATAAATCAAGACAAAAATGGGAATCTGATCTATGTGCTAACATGATGTAAACCTTATTATTTTACATACCATATGCTTTAGAGTAGTATGCAACAAATTTTATGAGTGTGCTACCAATGTTCGAGGTTACTTTCACTACATCACCTTTTGTACACAATGGAAAATTAGCGTTAACAATACTAAGCAAAGATATTGGCTGTTCCTCTCTGAATGTTAGGATGTAGGTTTCATGAATTCAGCTTGCATTTGGGTATTCCATGGCTCTGAGTAGTATACATGCAATATCTATACAGAACTAGCTCACCCTGAATAGTTATGTACACATCCTTAACTGCATTCAGCTCAATAGAGTGTAGAGTTGAATGTTGCTGAAAACTAGTATGTGCTAACTTGATGTAAGCCTTATTATTTTACTTCATATCATTTAGCGTAGTATGCAACCAATTTTATGAGTGCGCAACCAATGTTCCAGAAATTACTTCCAGTACATCACCTTTTGTACACAATGGAACATTAGCGTTTACAGAACTAAGCAAAGACATAGGCTGTTCCACTCTCAATGTTATGATATGTGTTCCTGAATTCAGCTTGCATTTGAGTATACCATAGCTTTGAGTGTTATACATGCAATATCTATATAGTTCCAGCTCACCCTGAGTAGTTATGTTCACATCCGTAACTCAAAATGCATAGAATACAAAGTAATGCATTCAGCTCAATAGAGTGTAGAGTTGAATGTTGCTGAAAACTATGTGCTAACTTGATGAAAACCTTATTATTTTACTTACTATATGAATTAGAGTAGTACGCAAACAATTTTATGAGAGTTCTAACAATGTTCGAGAAGTTAGTTTCGGTACATCTCCTTTAGTACACAATGGAACATCAGCATTTACAGAACTAAGCAAAGATACTGGCAGTTTCTCTCTGAATGTTAGGATGTAGGTTCCTGTATTCAGCTTCCAATTGGGTATTCCATGGCTGTGAGTAGTATGCATGCAATATCTATACAGAACTAGCTCACCCTGAATAGTTATGTACACATCCTTAACTGCATTCAGCTCAATAGAGTGTAGAGTTGAATGTTGCTGAAAACTAGTATGTGCTAACTTGATGTAAACCTTATTATTTTACTTCATATCATTTAGCGTAGTATGCAACCAATTTTATGAGTGCGCTACCAATGTTCCAGAAATTACTTTCAGTACATCACCTTTTGTACACAATGGAACATTAGCGTTTACAGAACTAAGCAAAGACATAGGCTGTTCCACTCTCAATGTTATGATATGTGTTCCTGAATTCAGCTTGCATTTGAGTATACCATAGCTTTGAGTGTTATACATGCAATATCTATATAGTTCCAGCTCACCCTGAGTAGTTATGTTCACATCCGTAACTCAAAATGCATAGAATACAAAGTAATGCATTCAGCTCAATAGAGTGTAGAGTTGAATGTTGCTGAAAACTATGTGCTAACTTGATGAAAACCTTATTATTTTACTTACTATATGAATTAGAGTAGTACGCAAACAATTTTATGAGTGTTCTACCAATGTTCGAGAAGTTAGTTTCGGTACATCTCCTTTAGTACACAATGGAACATCAGCATTTACAGAACTAAGCAAAGATACTGGCAGTTTCTCTCTGAATGTTAGGATGTAGGTTCCTGTATTCAGCTTCCAATTGGGTATTCCATGGCTGTGAGTAGTATGCATGCAATATCTATACAGTTCCAGCTCACCCTATGTAGTTATGTACACATCCTTAACTCAAAATGCATAAAATAGCAAGTAATGCATTCAGCTCAATAGAGTGTAGATTTCAATGTTGCTGAAAACTTCTATGTGCTAATAGATGTAAACCTTCTTATTTAACATACCATTTGCTTTAGAGTAGTATGCAACCAATTTTATGAGTGTGCTACCAATGTTCGAAGTTACTTTCAGTACACCACCTTTTGTACACAATGGAACATCAGCATTTACAGAACTAAGCAAAGATATAGGCTGTTCCACTCTGAATGTTACGGTATAGGTTCCTAAATTCAGCTTGCATTTGAGTATTCCATAGCTGTGAGTGGTATACATGCAATATCTATACAGTTCCAGCTCACCCTGAGTAGTTATGTACACATCCTTAACTCAAAATGCATAGAACAGAAAGTAATGCATTCAACCCAACAGAGTGCAGAGTTGAATGTTGATGAAAACTACTATGTGCTAACTTGATGTAAACATTATTAGTTTACTTTCTGCATGATTTAGAGTAGTATGCAACCAATTTTATGAGTGTGCTACCAGTGCTTGAGAAATTACTTTCAGTACATCACCTTTAGTACACAATGGAACATCAGCATTTACAGAACTAAGCAAAGATACTGGCAGTTTCTCTCTGAATGTTAGGATGTAGGTTCCTGTATTCAGCTTCCAATTGGGTATTCCATGGCTGTGAGTAGTATGCATGCAATATCTATACAGAACTAGCTCACCCTGAATAGTTATGTACACATCCTTAACTGCATTCAGCTCAATAGAGTGTAGAGTTGAATGTTGCTGAAAACTAGTATGTGCTAACTTGATGTAAGCCTTATTATTTTACTTCATATCATTTAGCGTAGTATGCAACCAATTTTATGAGTGCGCTACCAATGTTCCAGAAATTACTTTCAGTACATCACCTTTTGTACACAATGGAACATTAGCGTTTACAGAACTAAGCAAAGACATAGGCTGTTCCACTCTCAATGTTATGATATGTGTTCCTGAATTCAGCTTGCATTTGAGTATACCATAACTTTGAGTGTTATACATGCAATATCTATATAGTTCCAGCTCACCCTGAGTAGTTATGTTCACATCCGTAACTCAAAATGCATAGAATACAAAGTAATGCATTCAGCTCAATAGAGTGTAGAGTTGAATGTTGCTGAAAACTATGTGCTAACTTGATGAAAACCTTATTATTTTACTTACTATATGAATTAGAGTAGTACGCAAACAATTTTATGAGTGTTCTACCAATGTTCGAGAAGTTAGTTTCGGTACATCTCCTTTAGTACACAATGGAACATCAGCATTTACAGAACTAAGCAAAGATACTGGCAGTTTCTCTCTGAATGTTAGGATGTAGGTTCCTGTATTCAGCTTCCAATTGGGTATTCCATGGCTGTGAGTAGTATGCATGCAATATCTATACAGTTCCAGCTCACCCTATGTAGTTATGTACACATCCTTAACTCAAAATGCATAAAATAGCAAGTAATGCATTCAGCTCAATAGAGTGTAGATTTCAATGTTGCTGAAAACTTCTATGTGCTAATAGATGTAAACCTTCTTATTTAACATACCATTTGCTTTAGAGTAGTATGCAACCAATTTTATGAGTGTGCTACCAATGTTCGAGGTTACTTTCAGTACACCACCTTTTGTACACAATGGAACATCAGCATTTACAGAACTAAGCAAAGATATAGGCTGTTCCACTCTGAATGTTACGGTATAGGTTCCTAAATTCAGCTTGCATTTGAGTATTCCATAGCTGTGAGTGGTATACATGCAATATCTATACAGTTCCAGCTCACCCTGAGTAGTTATGTACACATCCTTAACTCAAAATGCATAGAACAGAAAGTAATGCATTCAACCCAACAGAGTGCAGAGTTGAATGTTGATGAAAACTACTATGTGCTAACTTGATGTAAACATTATTAGTTTACTTACTGCATGATTTAGAGTAGTATGCAACCAATTTTATGAGTGTGCTACCAGTGCTTGAGAAATTACTTTCAGTACATCACCTTTAGTACACAATGGAACATCAGCATTTACAGAACTAAGCAAAGATACTGGCTCTTCCTCTCTAAATGGTAGGATGTAGGTTCCTGTATTCAGCTTGCAATTGGGTATTCCATGGCTGTGAGTAGTATACATGCAATATCTATACAGTTCCCGCTCACCCTGTGTAGTTATGTACACATCCTTAACTCAAAATGCATAGAATAGAAAGTAATGCATTCATCTCAGTAGAGTGTAGAGTTCAATGTTGCTGAAAACTACTATGTGCTAACTTTTTTAAAATATTATTTATTTATTGAATTTTACAAATTACAAGAATAAATGTAATAATAAAATAGTAATTAAAGTGATATTAACCATCCCCTCTCCCCTTAACCCACCCCCCTTAACCCTTATCTAAAGAAGAAGGAAAAAAAAAGAAAGAAAAGAGAAGAAAGATTGCCTGGATATCGGAGGATCCCCACATGTTCCATGGAGTTTAAAATAATTTTGATATTTATTTTCACTTTCCCCAATTACTATAATTTTATCTTCAAACGACCTATGTATCTAATCCTATCTTTCGTAAGTATGGTGACCAAATTTTCAAAAATATCTCATATTTATTTCTTAAATTATACGTAATATTTTCAAATGGAATACAAATATGTATTTCATTATTCCAACGATCCATAGTTAAATTTAAATCAGATTTCCAAGTAACTGCGATAACTTTTTTGGCTACTGCCAAAGCAATTTTTATAATTTTTTTCTGATACTTATTCAATTTAAATTTCGTTATTGTCCCTTCAATGTCTCCTAATAAAAATAGCAATGGACAATATGGAAGTTGTACTCCAATAATTTGTTCTAATAAAAATCTTAAATTAATCCAAAATGGTTGAATTTTAGAACAAGACCAAGTAGAATGTAAAAAAGTACCAATCTCTTGTTTACATCGAAAACATTTGTCAGACATATTTGAATTTAATCTACTTATTTTCAGTGGTGTTATATATAATATAAAAAATTATATTGTATTAATCTAAGTCGAACATTTATTGTATTTCACATACTATCAGAACATAATCTTGACCAATATTTCCATCAATTTTAACATTCAATTAAAAGCTTATTTACGAGAAAAGCTGGGACAAACAATGTAGATGCCAAAACCTAGTGAAATAAAAATATTAATTCATAAAGGAAAAATTTTAAAAATTACATCTTGTATGTATAATTTGATTCAAAAGCAGACAATTAAATTAGGAATTCATAAATCAAGACAAAAATGGGAATCTGATCTATGTGCTAACATGATGTAAACCTTATTATTTTACATACCATATGCTTTAGAGTTGTATGCAACAAATTTTATGAGTGTGCTACCAATGTTCGAGGTTACTTTCACTACATCACCTTTTGTACACAATGGAAAATTAGCGTTAACAATACTAAGCAAAGATATTGGCTGTTCCTCTCTGAATGTTAGGATGTAGGTTTCATGAATTCAGCTTGCATTTGGGTATTCCATGGCTCTGAGTAGTATACATGCAATATCTATACAGAACTAGCTCACCCTGAATAGTTATGTACACATCCTTAACTGCATTCAGCTCAATAGAGTGTAGAGTTGAATGTTGCTGAAAACTAGTATGTGCTAACTTGATGTAAGCCTTATTATTTTACTTCATATCATTTAGCGTAGTATGCAACCAATTTTATGAGTGCGCTACCAATGTTCCAGAAATTACTTTCAGTACATCACCTTTTGTACACAATGGAACATTAGCGTTTACAGAACTAAGCAAAGACATAGGCTGTTCCACTCTCAATGTTATGATATGTGTTCCTGAATTCAGCTTGCATTTGAGTATACCATAGCTTTGAGTGTTATACATGCAATATCTATATAGTTCCAGCTCACCCTGAGTAGTTATGTTCACATCCGTAACTCAAAATGCATAGAATACAAAGTAATGCATTCAGCTCAATAGAGTGTAGAGTTGAATGTTGCTGAAAACTATGTGCTAACTTGATGAAAACCTTATTATTTTACTTACTATATGAATTAGAGTAGTACGCAAACAATTTTATGAGTGTTCTACCAATGTTCGAGAAGTTAGTTTCGGTACATCTCCTTTAGTACACAATGGAACATCAGCATTTACAGAACTAAGCAAAGATACTGGCAGTTTCTCTCTGAATGTTAGGATGTAGGTTCCTGTATTCAGCTTCCAATTGGGTATTCCATGGCTGTGAGTAGTATGCATGCAATATCTATACAGTTCCAGCTCACCCTGTGTAGTTATGTACACATCCTTAACTCAAAATGCATAGAATAGAAAGTAATGCATTCATCTCAGTAGAGTGTAGAGTTCAATGTTGCTGAAAACTACTATGTGCTAACTTTTTTAAAATATTATTTATTTATTGAATTTTAGAAATTACAAGAATAAATGTAATAATAAAATAGTAATTAAAGTGATATTAACCATCCCCTCTCCCCTTAACCCACCCCCCTTAACCCTTATCTAAAGAAGAAGGAAAAAAAAAGAAAGAAAAGAGAAGAAAGATTGCCTGGATATCGGAGGATCCCCACATGTTCCATGGAGTTTAAAATAATTTTGATATTTATTTTCACTTTCCCCAATTACTATAATTTTATCTTCAAACGACCTATGTATCTAATCCTATCTTTCGTAAGTATGGTGACCAAATTTTCAAAAATATCTCATATTTATTTCTTAAATTATACGTAATATTTTCAAATGGAATACAAATATGTATTTCATTATTCCAATGATCCATAGTTAAATTTAAATCAGATTTCCAAGTAACTGCGATAACTTTTTTGGCTACTGCCAAAGCAATTTTTATAAATTTTTTCTGATACTTATTCAATTTAAATTTCGTTATTGTCCCTTCAATGTCTCCTAATAAAAATAGCAATGGACAATATGGAAGTTGTACTCCAATAATTTGTTCTAATAAAAATCTTAAATTAATCCAAAATGGTTGAATTTTAGAACAAGACCAAGTAGAATGTAAAAAAGTACCAATCTCTTGTTTACATCGAAAACATTTGTCAGACATATTTGAATTTAATCTACTTATTTTCAGTGGTGTTATATATAATATAAAAAATTATATTGTATTAATCTAAGTCGAACATTTATTGTATTTCACATACTATCAGAACATAATCTTGACCAATATTTCCATCAATTTTAACATTCAATTAAAAGCTTATTTACGAGAAAAGCTGGGACAAACAATGTAGATGCCAAAACCTAGTGAAATAAAAATATTAATTCAGAAAGGAAAAATTTTAAAAATTACATCTTGTATGTATAATTTGATTCAAAAGCAGACAATTAAATTAGGAATTCATAAATCAAGACAAAAATGGGAATCTGATCTATGTGCTAACATGATGTAAACCTTATTATTTTACATACCATATGCTTTAGAGTAGTATGCAACAAATTTTATGAGTGTGCTACCAATGTTCGAGGTTACTTTCACTACATCACCTTTTGTACACAATGGAAAATTAGCGTTAACAAAACAAAGCAAAGATATAGGCTGTTCCACTCTGAATGTTACGGTATAGGTTCCTGAATTCAGCTTGCATTTGAGTATTCCATAGCTGTGAGTGGTATACATGCAATATCTATACAGTTCCAGCTCACCCTGAGTAGTTATGTACACATCCTTAACTCAAACTGCATAGAGCAGAAAATAATGCATTCAACCCAACAGAGTGTATAGTTGAATGTTGCTGAAAACTATGTGCTAACTTGATGAAAACCTTATTATTTTACTTACTATATGAATTAGAGTAGTACGCAAACAATTTTATGAGTGTGCTACCAATGTTCGAGGTTACTTTCAGTACACCACCTTTTGTACACAATGGAACATCAGCATTTACAGAACTAAGCAAAGATATAGGCTGTTCCACTCTGAATGTTACGGTATAGGTTCCTAAATTCAGCTTGCATTTGAGTATTCCATAGCTGTGAGTGGTATACATGCAATATCTATACAGTTCCAGCTCACCCTGAGTAGTTATGTACACATCCTTAACTCAAAATGCATAGAACAGAAAGTAATGCATTCAACCCAACAGAGTGCAGAGTTGAATGTTGATGAAAACTACTATGTGCTAACTTGATGTAAACATTATTAGTTTACTTACTGCATGATTTAGAGTAGTATGCAACCAATTTTATGAGTGTGCTACCAGTGCTTGAGAAATTACTTTCAGTACATCACCTTTAGTACGCAATGGAACATCAGCACTTACAGAACTAAGCAAAGATACTGGCTCTTCCTCTCTAAATGGTAGGATGTAGGTTCCTGTATTCAGCTTGCAATTGGGTATTCCATGGCTGTGAGTAGTATACATGCAATATCTATACAGTTCCAGCTCACCCTGTGTAGTTATGTACACATCCTTAACTCAAAATGCATAGAATAGAAAGTAATGCATTCATCTCAGTAGAGTGTAGAGTTCAAAGTTGCTGAAAACTACTATGTGCTAACTTTTTTAAAATATTATTTATTTATTGAATTTTAGAAATTACAAGAATAAATGTAATAATAAAATAGTAATTAAAGTGATATTAACCATCCCCTCTCCTCTTAACCCACCCCCCTTAACCCTTATCTAAAGAAGAAGAAAAAAAAAGAAAGAAAAGAGAAGAAAGATTGCCTGGATATCGGAGGATCCCCACATGTTCCATGGAGTTTAAAATAATTTTGATATTTATTTTCACTTTCCCCAATTACTATAATTTTATCTTCAAAGGACCTATGTATCTAATCCTATCTTTCGTAAGTATGGTGACCAAATTTTCAAAAATATCTCATATTTATTTCTTAAATTATACGTAATATTTTCAAATGGAATACAAATATGTATTTCATTATTCCAATGATCCATAGTTAAATTTAAATCAGATTTCCAAGTAACTGCGATAACTTTTTTGGCTACTGCCAAAGCAATTTTTATAATTTTTTTCTGATACTTATTCAATTTAAATTTCGTTATTGTCCCTTCAATGTCTCCTAATAAAAATAGCAATGGACAATATGGAAGTTGTACTCCAATAATTTGTTCTAATAAAAATCTTAAATTAATCCAAAATGGTTGAATTTTAGAACAAGACCAAGTAGAATGTAAAAAAGTACCAATCTCTTGTTTACATCGAAAACATTTGTCAGACATATTTGAATTTAATCTACTTATTTTCAGTGGTGTTATATATAATATAAAAAATTATATTGTATTAATCTAAGTCGAACATTTATTGTATTTCACATACTATCAGAACATAATCTTGACCAATATTTCCATCAATTTTAACATTCAATTAAAAGCTTATTTACGAGAAAAGCTGGGACAAACAATGTAGATGCCAAAACCTAGTGAAATAAAAATATTAATTCAGAAATGAAAAATTTTAAAAATTACATCTTGTATGTATAATTTGATTCAAAAGCAGACAATTAAATTAGGAATTCATAAATCAAGACAAAAATGGGAATCTGATCTATGTGCTAACATGATGTAAACCTTATTATTTTACATACCATATGCTTTAGAGTAGTATGCAACAAATTTTATGAGTGTGCTACCAATGTTCGAGGTTACTTTCACTACATCACCTTTTGTACACAATGGAAAATTAGCGTTAACAATACTAAGCAAAGATATTGGCTGTTCCTCTCTGAATGTTAGGATGTAGGTTTCATGAATTCAGCTTGCATTTGGGTATTCCATGGCTCTGAGTAGTATACATGCAATATCTATACAGAACTAGCTCACCCTGAATAGTTATGTACACATCCTTAACTGCATTCAGCTCAATAGAGTGTAGAGTTGAATGTTGCTGAAAACTAGTATGTGCTAACTTGATGTAAGCCTTATTATTTTACTTCATATCATTTAGCGTAGTATGCAACCAATTTTATGAGTGCGCTACCAATGTTCCAGAAATTACTTCCAGTACATCACCTTTTGTACACAATGGAACATTAGCGTTTACAGAACTAAGCAAAGACATAGGCTGTTCCACTCTCAATGTTATGATATGTGTTCCTGAATTCAGCTTGCATTTGAGTATACCATAGCTTTGAGTGTTATACATGCAATATCTATATAGTTCCAGCTCACCCTGAGTAGTTATGTTCACATCCGTAACTCAAAATGCATAGAATACAAAGTAATGCATTCAGCTCAATAGAGTGTAGAGTTGAATGTTGCTGAAAACTATGTGCTAACTTGATGAAAACCTTATTATTTTACTTACTATATGAATTAGAGTAGTACGCAAACAATTTTATGAGTGTTCTACCAATGTTCGAGAAGTTAGTTTCGGTACATCTCCTTTAGTACACAATGGAACATCAGCATTTACAGAACTAAGCAAAGATACTGGCAGTTTCTCTCTGAATGTTAGGATGTAGGTTCCTGTATTCAGCTTCCAATTGGGTATTCCATGGCTGTGAGTAGTATGCATGCAATATCTATACAGAACTAGCTCACCCTGAATAGTTATGTACACATCCTTAACTGCATTCAGCTCAATAGAGTGTAGAGTTGAATGTTGCTGAAAACTAGTATGTGCTAACTTGATGTAAACCTTATTATTTTACTTCATATCATTTAGCGTAGTATGCAACCAATTTTATGAGTGCGCTACCAATGTTCCAGAAATTACTTTCAGTACATCACCTTTTGTACACAATGGAACATTAGCGTTTACAGAACTAAGCAAAGACATAGGCTGTTCCACTCTCAATGTTATGATATGTGTTCCTGAATTCAGCTTGCATTTGAGTATACCATAGCTTTGAGTGTTATACATGCAATATCTATATAGTTCCAGCTCACCCTGAGTAGTTATGTTCACATCCGTAACTCAAAATGCATAGAATACAAAGTAATGCATTCAGCTCAATAGAGTGTAGAGTTGAATGTTGCTGAAAACTATGTGCTAACTTGATGAAAACCTTATTATTTTACTTACTATATGAATTAGAGTAGTACGCAAACAATTTTATGAGTGTTCTACCAATGTTCGAGAAGTTAGTTTCGGTACATCTCCTTTAGTACACAATGGAACATCAGCATTTACAGAACTAAGCAAAGATACTGGCAGTTTCTCTCTGAATGTTAGGATGTAGGTTCCTGTATTCAGCTTCCAATTGGGTATTCCATGGCTGTGAGTAGTATGCATGCAATATCTATACAGTTCCAGCTCACCCTATGTAGTTATGTACACATCCTTAACTCAAAATGCATAAAATAGCAAGTAATGCATTCAGCTCAATAGAGTGTAGATTTCAATGTTGCTGAAAACTTCTATGTGCTAATAGATGTAAACCTTCTTATTTAACATACCATTTGCTTTAGAGTAGTATGCAACCAATTTTATGAGTGTGCTACCAATGTTCGAGGTTACTTTCAGTACACCACCTTTTGTACACAATGGAACATCAGCATTTACAGAACTAAGCAAAGATATAGGCTGTTCCACTCTGAATGTTACGGTATAGGTTCCTAAATTCAGCTTGCATTTGAGTATTCCATAGCTGTGAGTGGTATACATGCAATATCTATACAGTTCCAGCTCACCCTGAGTAGTTATGTACACATCCTTAACTCAAAATGCATAGAACAGAAAGTAATGCATTCAACCCAACAGAGTGCAGAGTTGAATGTTGATGAAAACTACTATGTGCTAACTTGATGTAAACATTATTAGTTTTCTTACTGCATGATTTAGAGTAGTATGCAACCAATTTTATGAGTGTGCTACCAGTGCTTGAGAAATTACTTTCAGTACATCACCTTTAGTACACAATGGAACATCAGCATTTACAGAACTAAGCAAAGATACTGGCTCTTCCTCTCTAAATGGTAGGATGTAGGTTCCTGTATTCAGCTTGCAATTGGGTATTCCATGGCTGTGAGTAGTATACATGCAATATCTATACAGTTCCAGCTCACCCTGTGTAGTTATGTACACATCCTTAACTCAAAATGCATAGAATAGAAAGTAATGCATTCATCTCAGTAGAGTGTAGAGTTCAATGTTGCTGAAAACTACTATGTGCTAACTTTTTTAAAATATTATTTATTTATTGAATTTTAGAAATTACAAGAATAAATGTAATAATAAAATAGTAATTAAAGTGATATTAACCATCCCCTCTCCCCTTAACCCACCCCCCTTAACCCTTATCTAAAGAAGAAGAAAAAACAAGAAAGAAAAGAGAAGAAAGATTGCCTGGATATCGGAGGATCCCCACATGTTCCATGGAGTTTAAAATAATTTTGATATTTATTTTCACTTTCCCCAATTACTATAATTTTATCTTCAAACGACCTATGTATCTAATCCTATCTTTCGTAAGTATGGTGACCAAATTTTCAAAAATATCTCATATTTATTTCTTAAATTATACGTAATATTTTCAAATGGAATACAAATATGTATTTCATTATTCCAACGATCCATAGTTAAATTTAAATCAGATTTCCAAGTAACTGCGATAACTTTTTTGGCTACTGCCAAAGCAATTTTTATAAATTTTTTCTGATACTTATTCCATTTAAATTTCGTTATTGTCCCTTCAATGTCTCCTAATAAAAATAGCAATGGACAATATGGAAGTTGTACTCCAATAATTTGTTCTAATAAAAATCTTAAATTAATCCAAAATGGTTGAATTTTAGAACAAGACCAAGTAGAATGTAAAAAAGTACCAATCTCTTGTTTACATCGAAAACATTTGTCAGACATATTTGAATTTAATCTACTTATTTTCAGTGGTGTTATATATAATATAAAAAATTATATTGTATTAATCTAAGTCGAACATTTATTGTATTTCACATACTATCAGAACATAATCTTGACCAATATTTCCATCAATTTTAACATTCAATTAAAAGCTTATTTACGAGAAAAGCTGGGACAAACAATGTAGATGCCAAAACCTAGTGAAATAAAAATATTAATTCAGAAAGGAAAAATTTAAAAAATTACATCTTGTATGATTAATTTGATTCAAAAGCAGACAATTAAATTAGGAATTCATAAATCAAGACAAAAATGGGAATCTGATCTATGTGCTAACATGATGTAAACCTTATTATTTTACATACCATATGCTTTAGAGTAGTATGCAACAAATTTTATGAGTGTGCTACCAATGTTCGAGGTTACTTTCACTACATCACCTTTTGTACACAATGGAAAATTAGCGTTAACAATACTAAGCAAAGATATTGGCTGTTCCTCTCTGAATGTTAGGATGTAGGTTTCATGAATTCAGCTTGCATTTGGGTATTCCATGGCTCTGAGTAGTATACATGCAATATCTATACAGAACTAGCTCACCCTGAATAGTTATGTACACATCCTTAACTGCATTCAGCTCAATAGAGTGTAGAGTTGAATGTTGCTGAAAACTAGTATGTGCTAACTTGATGTAAGCCTTATTATTTTACTTCATATCATTTAGCGTAGTATGCAACCAATTTTATGAGTGCGCTACCAATGTTCCAGAAATTACTTCCAGTACATCACCTTTTGTACACAATGGAACATTAGCGTTTACAGAACTAAGCAAAGACATAGGCTGTTCCACTCTCAATGTTATGATATGTGTTCCTGAATTCAGCTTGCATTTGAGTATACCATAGCTTTGAGTGTTATACATGCAATATCTATATAGTTCCAGCTCACCCTGAGTAGTTATGTTCACATCCGTAACTCAAAATGCATAGAATACAAAGTAATGCATTCAGCTCAATAGAGTGTAGAGTTGAATGTTGCTGAAAACTATGTGCTAACTTGATGAAAACCTTATTATTTTACTTACTATATGAATTAGAGTAGTACGCAAACAATTTTATGAGAGTTCTACCAATGTTCGAGAAGTTAGTTTCGGTACATCTCCTTTAGTACACAATGGAACATCAGCATTTACAGAACTAAGCAAAGATACTGGCAGTTTCTCTCTGAATGTTAGGATGTAGGTTCCTGTATTCAGCTTCCAATTGGGTATTCCATGGCTGTGAGTAGTATGCATGCAATATCTATACAGAACTAGCTCACCCTGAATAGTTATGTACACATCCTTAACTGCATTCAGCTCAATAGAGTGTAGAGTTGAATGTTGCTGAAAACTAGTATGTGCTAACTTGATGTAAACCTTATTATTTTACTTCATATCATTTAGCGTAGTATGCAACCAATTTTATGAGTGCGCTACCAATGTTCCAGAAATTACTTTCAGTACATCACCTTTTGTACACAATGGAACATTAGCGTTTACAGAACTAAGCAAAGACATAGGCTGTTCCACTCTCAATGTTATGATATGTGTTCCTGAATTCAGCTTGCATTTGAGTATACCATAGCTTTGAGTGTTATACATGCAATATCTATATAGTTCCAGCTCACCCTGAGTAGTTATGTTCACATCCGTAACTCAAAATGCATAGAATACAAAGTAATGCATTCAGCTCAATAGAGTGTAGAGTTGAATGTTGCTGAAAACTATGTGCTAACTTGATGAAAACCTTATTATTTTACTTACTATATGAATTAGAGTAGTACGCAAACAATTTTATGAGTGTTCTACCAATGTTCGAGAAGTTAGTTTCAGTACACCACCTTTTGTACACAATGGAACATCAGCATTTACAGAACTAAGCAAAGATATAGGCTGTTCCACTCTGAATGTTACGGTATAGGTTCCTAAATTCAGCTTGCATTTGAGTATTCCATAGCTGTGAGTGGTATACATGCAATATCTATACAGTTCCAGCTCACCCTGAGTAGTTATGTACACATCCTTAACTCAAAATGCATAGAACAGAAAGTAATGCATTCAACCCAACAGAGTGCAGAGTTGAATGTTGATGAAAACTACTATGTGCTAACTTGATGTAAACATTATTAGTTTACTTACTGCATGATTTAGAGTAGTATGCAACCAATTTTATGAGTGTGCTACCAGTGCTTGAGAAATTACTTTCAGTACATCACCTTTAGTACACAATGGAACATCAGCATTTACAGAACTAAGCAAAGATACTGGCTCTTCCTCTCTAAATGGTAGGATGTAGGTTCCTGTATTCAGCTTGCAATTGGGTATTCCATGGCTGTGAGTAGTATACATGCAATATCTATACAGTTCCAGCTCACCCTGTGTAGTTATGTACACATCCTTAACTCAAAATGCATAGAATAGAAAGTAATGCATTCATCTCAGTAGAGTGTAGAGTTCAATGTTGCTGAAAACTACTATGTGCTAACTTTTTTAAAATATTATTTATTTATTGAATTTTAGAAATTACAAGAATAAATGTAATAATAAAATAGTAATTAAAGTGATATTAACCATCCCCTCTCCCCTTAACCCACCCCCCTTAACCCTTATCTAAAGAAGAAGAAAAAAAAAAGAAAGAAAAGAGAAGAAAGATTGCCTGGACATCGGAGGATCCCCACATGTTCCATGGAGTTTAAAATAATTTTGATATTTATTTTCACTTTCCCCAATTACTATAATTTTATCTTCAAAGGACCTATGTATCTAATCCTATCTTTCGTAAGTATGGTGACCAAATTTTCAAAAATATCTCATATTTATTTCTTAAATTATACGTAATATTTTCAAATGGAATACAAATATGTATTTCATTATTCCAACGATCCATAGTTAAATTTAAATCAGATTTCCAAGTAACTGCGATAACTTTTTTGGCTACTGCCAAAGCAATTTTTATAATTTTTTTCTGATACTTATTCAATTTAAATTTCGTTATTGTCCCTTCAATGTCTCCTAATAAAAATAGCAATGGACAATATGGAAGTTGTACTCCAATAATTTGTTCTAATAAAAATCTTAAATTAATCCAAAATGGTTGAATTTTAGAACAAGACCAAGTAGAATGTAAAAAAGTACCAATCTCTTGTTTACATCGAAAACATTTGTCAGACATATTTGAATTTAATCTACTTATTTTCAGTGGTGTTATATATAATATAAAAAATTATATTGTATTAATCTAAGTCGAACATTTATTGTATTTCACATACTATCAGAACATAATCTTGACCAATATTTCCATCAATTTTAACATTCAATTAAAAGCTTATTTACGAGAAAAGCTGGGACAAACAATGTAGATGCCAAAACCTAGTGAAATAAAAATATTAATTCAGAAAGGAAAAATTTAAAAAATTACATCTTGTATGTATAATTTGATTCAAAAGCAGACAATTAAATTAGGAATTCATAAATCAAGACAAAAATGGGAATCTGATCTATGTGCTAACATGATGTAAACCTTATTATTTTACATACCATATGCTTTAGAGTAGTATGCAACAAATTTTATGAGTGTGCTACCAATGTTCGAGGTTACTTTCACTACATCACCTTTTGTACACAATGGAAAATTAGCGTTAACAATACTATGCAAAGATATTGGCTGTTCCTCTCTGAATGTTAGGATGTAGGTTTCATGAATTCAGCTTGCATTTGGGTATTCCATGGCTCTGAGTAGTATACATGCAATATCTATACAGAACTAGCTCACCCTGAATAGTTATGTACACATCCTTAACTGCATTCAGCTCAATAGAGTGTAGAGTTGAATGTTGCTGAAAACTAGTATGTGCTAACTTGATGTAAGCCTTATTATTTTACTTCATATCATTTAGCGTAGTATGCAACCAATTTTATGAGTGCGCTACCAATGTTCCAGAAATTACTTCCAGTACATCACCTTTTGTACACAATGGAACATTAGCGTTTACAGAACTAAGCAAAGATATAGGCTGTTCCACTCTGAATGTTACGGTATAGGTTCCTAAATTCAGCTTGCATTTGAGTATTCCATAGCTGTGAGTGGTATACATGCAATATCTATACAGTTCCAGCTCACCCTGAGTAGTTATGTACACATCCTTAACTCAAAATGCATAGAACAGAAAGTAATGCATTCAACCCAACAGAGTGCAGAGTTGAATGTTGATGAAAACTACTATGTGCTAACTTGATGTAAACATTATTAGTTTACTTACTGCATGATTTAGAGTAGTATGCAACCAATTTTATGAGTGTGCTACCAGTGCTTGAGAAATTACTTTCAGTACATCACCTTTAGTACACAATGGAACATCAGCATTTACAGAACTAAGCAAAGATACTGGCTCTTCCTCTCTAAATGGTAGGATGTAGGTTCCTGTATTCAGCTTGCAATTGGGTATTCCATGGCTGTGAGTAGTATACATGCAATATCTATACAGTTCCAGCTCACCCTGTGTAGTTATGTACACATCCTTAACTCAAAATGCATAGAATAGAAAGTAATGCATTCATCTCAGTAGAGTGTAGAGTTCAATGTTGCTGAAAACTACTATGTGCTAACTTTTTTAAAATATTATTTATTTATTGAATTTTAGAAATTACAAGAATAAATGTAATAATAAAATAGTAATTAAAGTGATATTAACCATCCCCTCTCCCCTTAACCCACCCCCCTTAACCCTTATCTAAAGAAGAAGAAAAAAAAAAGAAAGAAAAGAGAAGAAAGATTGCCTGGACATCGGAGGATCCCCACATGTTCCATGCAGTTTAAAATAATTTTGATATTTATTTTCACTTTCCCCAATTACTATAATTTTATCTTCAAAGGACCTATGTATCTAATCCTATCTTTCGTAAGTATGGTGACCAAATTTTCAAAAATATCTCATATTTATTTCTTAAATTATACGTAATATTTTCAAATGGAATACAAATATGTATTTCATTATTCCAACGATCCATAGTTAAATTTAAATCAGATTTCCAAGTAACTGCGATAACTTTTTTGGCTACTGCCAAAGCAATTTTTATAAATTTTTTCTGATACTTATTCCATTTAAATTTCGTTATTGTCCCTTCAATGTCTCCTAATAAAAATAGCAATGGACAATATGGAAGTTGTACTCCAATAATTTGTTCTAATAAAAATCTTAAATTAATCCAAAATGGTTGAATTTTAGAACAAGACCAAGTAGAATGTAAAAAAGTACCAATCTCTTGTTTACATCGAAAACATTTGTCAGACATATTTGAATTTAATCTACTTATTTTCAGTGGTGTTATATATAATATAAAAAATTATATTGTATTAATCTAAGTCGAACATTTATTGTATTTCACATACTATCAGAACATAATCTTGACCAATATTTCCATCAATTTTAACATTCAATTAAAAGCTTATTTACGAGAAAAGCTGGGACAAACAATGTAGATGCCAAAACCTAGTGAAATAAAAATATTAATTCAGAAAGGAAAAATTTTAAAAATTACATCTTGTATGTATAATTTGATTCAAAAGCAGACAATTAAATTAGGAATTCATAAATCAAGACAAAAATGGGAATCTGATCTATGTGCTAACTTGATGTAAACCTTATTATTTTACATACCATATGCTTTAGAGTAGTATGCAACAAATTTTATGAGTGTGCTACCAATGTTCGAGGTTACTTTCACTACATCACCTTTTGTACACAATGGAAAATTAGCGTTAACAATACTAAGCAAAGATATTGGCTGTTCCTCTCTGAATGTTAGGATGTAGGTTTCATGAATTCAGCTTGCATTTGGGTATTCCATGGCTCTGAGTAGTATACATGCAATATCTATACAGAACTAGCTCACCCTGAATAGTTATGTACACATCCTTAACTGCATTCAGCTCAATAGAGTGTAGAGTTGAATGTTGCTGAAAACTAGTATGTGCTAACTTGATGTAAGCCTTATTATTTTACTTCATATCATTTAGCGTAGTATGCAACCAATTTTATGAGTGCGCTACCAATGTTCCAGAAATTACTTCCAGTACATCACCTTTTGTACACAATGGAACATTAGCGTTTACAGAACTAAGCAAAGACATAGGCTGTTCCACTCTCAATGTTATGATATGTGTTCCTGAATTCAGCTTGCATTTGAGTATACCATAGCTTTGAGTGTTATACATGCAATATCTATATAGTTCCAGCTCACCCTGAGTAGTTATGTTCACATCCGTAACTCAAAATGCATAGAATACAAAGTAATGCATTCAGCTCAATAGAGTGTAGAGTTGAATGTTGCTGAAAACTATGTGCTAACTTGATGAAAACCTTATTATTTTACTTACTATATGAATTAGAGTAGTACGCAAACAATTTTATGAGTGTTCTACCAATGTTCGAGAAGTTAGTTTCGGTACATCTCCTTTAGTACACAATGGAACATCAGCATTTACAGAACTAAGCAAAGATACTGGCAGTTTCTCTCTGAATGTTAGGATGTAGGTTCCTGTATTCAGCTTCCAATTGGGTATTCCATGGCTGTGAGTAGTATGCATGCAATATCTATACAGAACTAGCTCACCCTGAATAGTTATGTACACATCCTTAACTGCATTCAGCTCAATAGAGTGTAGAGTTGAATGTTGCTGAAAACTAGTATGTGCTAACTTGATGTAAACCTTATTATTTTACTTCATATCATTTAGCGTAGTATGCAACCAATTTTATGAGTGCGCTACCAATGTTCCAGAAATTACTTTCAGTACATCACCTTTTGTACACAATGGAACATTAGCGTTTACAGAACTAAGCAAAGACATAGGCTGTTCCACTCTCAATGTTATGATATGTGTTCCTGAATTCAGCTTGCATTTGAGTATACCATAGCTTTGAGTGTTATACATGCAATATCTATATAGTTCCAGCTCACCCTGAGTAGTTATGTTCACATCCGTAACTCAAAATGCATAGAATACAAAGTAATGCATTCAGCTCAATAGAGTGTAGAGTTGAATGTTGCTGAAAACTATGTGCTAACTTGATGAAAACCTTATTATTTTACTTACTATATGAATTAGAGTAGTACGCAAACAATTTTATGAGTGTTCTACCAATGTTCGAGAAGTTAGTTTCGGTACATCTCCTTTAGTACACAATGGAACATCAGCATTTACAGAACTAAGCAAAGATACTGGCAGTTTCTCTCTGAATGTTAGGATGTAGGTTCCTGTATTCAGCTTCCAATTGGGTATTCCATGGCTGTGAGTAGTATGCATGCAATATCTATACAGTTCCAGCTCACCCTATGTAGTTATGTACACATCCTTAACTCAAAATGCATAAAATAGCAAGTAATGCATTCAGCTCAATAGAGTGTAGATTTCAATGTTGCTGAAAACTTCTATGTGCTAATAGATGTAAACCTTCTTATTTAACATACCATTTGCTTTAGAGTAGTATGCAACCAATTTTATGAGTGTGCTACCAATGTTCGAGGTTACTTTCAGTACACCACCTTTTGTACACAATGGAACATCAGCATTTACAGAACTAAGCAAAGATATAGGCTGTTCCACTCTGAATGTTACGGTATAGGTTCCTAAATTCAGCTTGCATTTGAGTATTCCATAGCTGTGAGTGGTATACATGCAATATCTATACAGTTCCAGCTCACCCTGAGTAGTTATGTACACATCCTTAACTCAAAATGCATAGAACAGAAAGTAATGCATTCAACCCAACAGAGTGCAGAGTTGAATGTTGATGAAAACTACTATGTGCTAACTTGATGTAAACATTATTAGTTTACTTACTGCATGATTTAGAGTAGTATGCAACCAATTTTATGAGTGTGCTACCAGTGCTTGAGAAATTACTTTCAGTACATCACCTTTAGTACACAATGGAACATCAGCATTTACAGAACTAAGCAAAGATACTGGCTCTTCCTCTCTAAATGGTAGGATGTAGGTTCCTGTATTCAGCTTGCAATTGGGTATTCCATGGCTGTGAGTAGTATACATGCAATATCTATACAGTTCCAGCTCACCCTGTGTAGTTATGTACACATCCTTAACTCAAAATGCATAGAATAGAAAGTAATGCATTCATCTCAGTAGAGTGTAGAGTTCAATGTTGCTGAAAACTACTATGTGCTAACTTTTTTAAAATATTATTTATTTATTGAATTTTAGAAATTACAAGAATAAATGTAATAATAAAATAGTAATTAAAGTGATATTAACCATCCCCTCTCCCCTTAACCCAGCCCCCTTAACCCTTATCTAAAGAAGAAGAAAAAAAAAAGAAAGAAAAGAGAAGAAAGATTGCCTGGATATCGGAGGATCCCCACATGTTCCATGGAGTTTAAAATAATTTTGATATTTATTTTCACTTTCCCCAATTACTATAATTTTATCTTCAAAGGACCTATGTATCTAATCCTATCTTTCGTAAGTATGGTGACCAAATTTTCAAAAATATCTCATATTTATTTCTTAAATTATACGTAATATTTTCAAATGGAATACAAATATGTATTTCATTATTCCAACGATCCATAGTTAAATTTAAATCAGATTTCCAAGTAACTGCGATAACTTTTTTGGCTACTGCCAAAGCAATTTTTATAAATTTTTTCTGATACTTATTCCATTTAAATTTCGTTATTGTCCCTTCAATGTCTCCTAATAAAAATAGCAATGGACAATATGGAAGTTGTACTCCAATAATTTGTTCTAATAAAAATCTTAAATTAATCCAAAATGGTTGAATTTTAGAACAAGACCAAGTAGAATGTAAAAAAGTACCAATCTCTTGTTTACATCGAAAACATTTGTCAGACATATTTGAATTTAATCTACTTATTTTCAGTGGTGTTATATATAATATAAAAAATTATATTGTATTAATCTAAGTCGAACATTTATTGTATTTCACATACTATCAGAACATAATCTTGACCAATATTTCCATCAATTTTAACATTCAATTAAAAGCTTATTTACGAGAAAAGCTGGGACAAACAATGTAGATGCCAAAACCTAGTGAAATAAAAATATTAATTCAGAAAGGAAAAATTTAAAAAATTACATCTTGTATGTATAATTTGATTCAAAAGCAGACAATTAAATTAGGAATTCATAAATCAAGACAAAAATGGGAATCTGATCTATGTGCTAACATGATGTAAACCTTATTATTTTACATACCATATGCTTTAGAGTAGTATGCAACAAATTTTATGAGTGTGCTACCAATGTTCGAGGTTACTTTCACTACATCACCTTTTGTACACAATGGAAAATTAGCGTTAACAATACTAAGCAAAGATATTGGCTGTTCCTCTCTGAATGTTAGGATGTAGGTTTCATGAATTCAGCTTGCATTTGGGTATTCCATGGCTCTGAGTAGTATACATGCAATATCTATACAGAACTAGCTCACCCTGAATAGTTATGTACACATCCTTAACTGCATTCAGCTCAATAGAGTGTAGAGTTGAATGTTGCTGAAAACTAGTATGTGCTAACTTGATGTAAGCCTTATTATTTTACTTCATATCATTTAGCGTAGTATGCAACCAATTTTATGAGTGCGCTACCAATGTTCCAGAAATTACTTCCAGTACATCACCTTTTGTACACAATGGAACATTAGCGTTTACAGAACTAAGCAAAGACATAGGCTGTTCCACTCTCAATGTTATGATATGTGTTCCTGAATTCAGCTTGCATTTGAGTATACCATAGCTTTGAGTGTTATACATGCAATATCTATATAGTTCCAGCTCACCCTGAGTAGTTATGTTCACATCCGTAACTCAAAATGCATAGAATACAAAGTAATGCATTCAGCTCAATAGAGTGTAGAGTTGAATGTTGCTGAAAACTATGTGCTAACTTGATGAAAACCTTATTATTTTACTTACTATATGAATTAGAGTAGTACGCAAACAATTTTATGAGAGTTCTACCAATGTTCGAGAAGTTAGTTTCGGTACATCTCCTTTAGTACACAATGGAACATCAGCATTTACAGAACTAAGCAAAGATACTGGCAGTTTCTCTCTGAATGTTAGGATGTAGGTTCCTGTATTCAGCTTCCAATTGGGTATTCCATGGCTGTGAGTAGTATGCATGCAATATCTATACAGAACTAGCTCACCCTGAATAGTTATGTACACATCCTTAACTGCATTCAGCTCAATAGAGTGTAGAGTTGAATGTTGCTGAAAACTAGTATGTGCTAACTTGATGTAAACCTTATTATTTTACTTCATATCATTTAGCGTAGTATGCAACCAATTTTATGAGTGCGCTACCAATGTTCCAGAAATTACTTTCAGTACATCACCTTTTGTACACAATGGAACATTAGCGTTTACAGAACTAAGCAAAGACATAGGCTGTTCCACTCTCAATGTTATGATATGTGTTCCTGAATTCAGCTTGCATTTGAGTATACCATAGCTTTGAGTGTTATACATGCAATATCTATATAGTTCCAGCTCACCCTGAGTAGTTATGTTCACATCCGTAACTCAAAATGCATAGAATACAAAGTAATGCATTCAGCTCAATAGAGTGTAGAGTTGAATGTTGCTGAAAACTAGTATGTGCTAACTTGATGTAAACCTTATTATTTTACTTCATATCATTTAGCGTAGTATGCAACCAATTTTATGAGTGCGCTACCAATGTTCCAGAAATTACTTTCAGTACATCACCTTTTGTACACAATGGAACATTAGCGTTTACAGAACTAAGCAAAGACATAGGCTGTTCCACTCTCAATGTTATGATATGTGTTCCTGAATTCAGCTTGCATTTGAGTATACCATAGCTTTGAGTGTTATACATGCAATATCTATATAGTTCCAGCTCACCCTGAGTAGTTATGTTCACATCCGTAACTCAAAATGCATAGAATACAAAGTAATGCATTCAGCTCAATAGAGTGTAGAGTTGAATGTTGCTGAAAACTATGTGCTAACTTGATGAAAACCTTATTATTTTACTTACTATATGAATTAGAGTAGTACGCAAACAATTTTATGAGTGTTCTACCAATGTTCGAGAAGTTAGTTTCAGTACACCACCTTTTGTACACAATGGAACATCAGCATTTACAGAACTAAGCAAAGATATAGGCTGTTCCACTCTGAATGTTACGGTATAGGTTCCTAAATTCAGCTTGCATTTGAGTATTCCATAGCTGTGAGTGGTATACATGCAATATCTATACAGTTCCAGCTCACCCTGAGTAGTTATGTACACATCCTTAACTCAAAATGCATAGAACAGAAAGTAATGCATTCAACCCAACAGAGTGCAGAGTTGAATGTTGATGAAAACTACTATGTGCTAACTTGATGTAAACATTATTAGTTTACTTACTGCATGATTTAGAGTAGTATGCAACCAATTTTATGAGTGTGCTACCAGTGCTTGAGAAATTACTTTCAGTACATCACCTTTAGTACACAATGGAACATCAGCATTTACAGAACTAAGCAAAGATACTGGCTCTTCCTCTCTAAATGGTAGGATGTAGGTTCCTGTATTCAGCTTGCAATTGGGTATTCCATGGCTGTGAGTAGTATACATGCAATATCTATACAGTTCCAGCTCACCCTGTGTAGTTATGTACACATCCTTAACTCAAAATGCATAGAATAGAAAGTAATGCATTCATCTCAGTAGAGTGTAGAGTTCAATGTTGCTGAAAACTACTATGTGCTAACTTTTTTAAAATATTATTTATTTATTGAATTTTAGAAATTACAAGAATAAATGTAATAATAAAATAGTAATTAAAGTGATATTAACCATCCCCTCTCCCCTTAACCCACCCCCCTTAACCCTTATCTAAAGAAGAAGAAAAAAAAAAGAAAGAAAAGAGAAGAAAGATTGCCTGGACATCGGAGGATCCCCACATGTTCCATGGAGTTTAAAATAATTTTGATATTTATTTTCACTTTCCCCAATTACTATAATTTTATCTTCAAAGGACCTATGTATCTAATCCTATCTTTCGTAAGTATGGTGACCAAATTTTCAAAAATATCTCATATTTATTTCTTAAATTATACGTAATATTTTCAAATGGAATACAAATATGTATTTCATTATTCCAACGATCCATAGTTAAATTTAAATCAGATTTCCAAGTAACTGCGATAACTTTTTTGGCTACTGCCAAAGCAATTTTTATAATTTTTTTCTGATACTTATTCAATTTAAATTTCGTTATTGTCCCTTCAATGTCTCCTAATAAAAATAGCAATGGACAATATGGAAGTTGTACTCCAATAATTTGTTCTAATAAAAATCTTAAATTAATCCAAAATGGTTGAATTTTAGAACAAGACCAAGTAGAATGTAAAAAAGTACCAATCTCTTGTTTACATCGAAAACATTTGTCAGACATATTTGAATTTAATCTACTTATTTTCAGTGGTGTTATATATAATATAAAAAATTATATTGTATTAATCTAAGTCGAACATTTATTGTATTTCACATACTATCAGAACATAATCTTGACCAATATTTCCATCAATTTTAACATTCAATTAAAAGCTTATTTACGAGAAAAGCTGGGACAAACAATGTAGATGCCAAAACCTAGTGAAATAAAAATATTAATTCAGAAAGGAAAAATTTAAAAAATTACATCTTGTATGTATAATTTGATTCAAAAGCAGACAATTAAATTAGGAATTCATAAATCAAGACAAAAATGGGAATCTGATCTATGTGCTAACATGATGTAAACCTTATTATTTTACATACCATATGCTTTAGAGTAGTATGCAACAAATTTTATGAGTGTGCTACCAATGTTCGAGGTTACTTTCACTACATCACCTTTTGTACACAATGGAAAATTAGCGTTAACAATACTATGCAAAGATATTGGCTGTTCCTCTCTGAATGTTAGGATGTAGGTTTCATGAATTCAGCTTGCATTTGGGTATTCCATGGCTCTGAGTAGTATACATGCAATATCTATACAGAACTAGCTCACCCTGAATAGTTATGTACACATCCTTAACTGCATTCAGCTCAATAGAGTGTAGAGTTGAATGTTGCTGAAAACTAGTATGTGCTAACTTGATGTAAGCCTTATTATTTTACTTCATATCATTTAGCGTAGTATGCAACCAATTTTATGAGTGCGCTACCAATGTTCCAGAAATTACTTCCAGTACATCACCTTTTGTACACAATGGAACATTAGCGTTTACAGAACTAAGCAAAGATATAGGCTGTTCCACTCTGAATGTTACGGTATAGGTTCCTAAATTCAGCTTGCATTTGAGTATTCCATAGCTGTGAGTGGTATACATGCAATATCTATACAGTTCCAGCTCACCCTGAGTAGTTATGTACACATCCTTAACTCAAAATGCATAGAACAGAAAGTAATGCATTCAACCCAACAGAGTGCAGAGTTGAATGTTGATGAAAACTACTATGTGCTAACTTGATGTAAACATTATTAGTTTACTTACTGCATGATTTAGAGTAGTATGCAACCAATTTTATGAGTGTGCTACCAGTGCTTGAGAAATTACTTTCAGTACATCACCTTTAGTACACAATGGAACATCAGCATTTACAGAACTAAGCAAAGATACTGGCTCTTCCTCTCTAAATGGTAGGATGTAGGTTCCTGTATTCAGCTTGCAATTGGGTATTCCATGGCTGTGAGTAGTATACATGCAATATCTATACAGTTCCAGCTCACCCTGTGTAGTTATGTACACATCCTTAACTCAAAATGCATAGAATAGAAAGTAATGCATTCATCTCAGTAGAGTGTAGAGTTCAATGTTGCTGAAAACTACTATGTGCTAACTTTTTTAAAATATTATTTATTTATTGAATTTTAGAAATTACAAGAATAAATGTAATAATAAAATAGTAATTAAAGTGATATTAACCATCCCCTCTCCCCTTAACCCACCCCCCTTAACCCTTATCTAAAGAAGAAGAAAAAAAAAAGAAAGAAAAGAGAAGAAAGATTGCCTGGACATCGGAGGATCCCCACATGTTCCATGGAGTTTAAAATAATTTTGATATTTATTTTCACTTTCCCCAATTACTATAATTTTATCTTCAAAGGACCTATGTATCTAATCCTATCTTTCGTAAGTATGGTGACCAAATTTTCAAAAATATCTCATATTTATTTCTTAAATTATACGTAATATTTTCAAATGGAATACAAATATGTATTTCATTATTCCAACGATCCATAGTTAAATTTAAATCAGATTTCCAAGTAACTGCGATAACTTTTTTGGCTACTGCCAAAGCAATTTTTATAATTTTTTTCTGATACTTATTCAATTTAAATTTCGTTATTGTCCCTTCAATGTCTCCTAATAAAAATAGCAATGGACAATATGGAAGTTGTACTCCAATAATTTGTTCTAATAAAAATCTTAAATTAATCCAAAATGGTTGAATTTTAGAACAAGACCAAGTAGAATGTAAAAAAGTACCAATCTCTTGTTTACATCGAAAACATTTGTCAGACATATTTGAATTTAATCTACTTATTTTCAGTGGTGTTATATATAATATAAAAAATTATATTGTATTAATCTAAGTCGAACATTTATTGTATTTCACATACTATCAGAACATAATCTTGACCAATATTTCCATCAATTTTAACATTCAATTAAAAGCTTATTTACGAGAAAAGCTGGGACAAACAATGTAGATGCCAAAACCTAGTGAAATAAAAATATTAATTCAGAAAGGAAAAATTTAAAAAATTACATCTTGTATGTATAATTTGATTCAAAAGCAGACAATTAAATTAGGAATTCATAAATCAAGACAAAAATGGGAATCTGATCTATGTGCTAACATGATGTAAACCTTATTATTTTACATACCATATGCTTTAGAGTAGTATGCAACAAATTTTATGAGTGTGCTACCAATGTTCGAGGTTACTTTCACTACATCACCTTTTGTACACAATGGAAAATTAGCGTTAACAATACTATGCAAAGATATTGGCTGTTCCTCTCTGAATGTTAGGATGTAGGTTTCATGAATTCAGCTTGCATTTGGGTATTCCATGGCTCTGAGTAGTATACATGCAATATCTATACAGAACTAGCTCACCCTGAATAGTTATGTACACATCCTTAACTGCATTCAGCTCAATAGAGTGTAGAGTTGAATGTTGCTGAAAACTAGTATGTGCTAACTTGATGTAAGCCTTATTATTTTACTTCATATCATTTAGCGTAGTATGCAACCAATTTTATGAGTGCGCTACCAATGTTCCAGAAATTACTTCCAGTACATCACCTTTTGTACACAATGGAACATTAGCGTTTACAGAACTAAGCAAAGATATAGGCTGTTCCACTCTGAATGTTACGGTATAGGTTCCTAAATTCAGCTTGCATTTGAGTATTCCATAGCTGTGAGTGGTATACATGCAATATCTATACAGTTCCAGCTCACCCTGAGTAGTTATGTACACATCCTTAACTCAAAATGCATAGAACAGAAAGTAATGCATTCAACCCAACAGAGTGCAGAGTTGAATGTTGATGAAAACTACTATGTGCTAACTTGATGTAAACATTATTAGTTTACTTACTGCATGATTTAGAGTAGTATGCAACCAATTTTATGAGTGTGCTACCAGTGCTTGAGAAATTACTTTCAGTACATCACCTTTAGTACACAATGGAACATCAGCATTTACAGAACTAAGCAAAGATACTGGCTCTTCCTCTCTAAATGGTAGGATGTAGGTTCCTGTATTCAGCTTGCAATTGGGTATTCCATGGCTGTGAGTAGTATACATGCAATATCTATACAGTTCCAGCTCACCCTGTGTAGTTATGTACACATCCTTAACTCAAAATGCATAGAATAGAAAGTAATGCATTCATCTCAGTAGAGTGTAGAGTTCAATGTTGCTGAAAACTACTATGTGCTAACTTTTTTAAAATATTATTTATTTATTGAATTTTAGAAATTACAAGAATAAATGTAATAATAAAATAGTAATTAAAGTGATATTAACCATCCCCTCTCCCCTTAACCCACCCCCCTTAACCCTTATCTAAAGAAGAAGAAAAAAAAAAGAAAGAAAAGAGAAGAAAGATTGCCTGGACATCGGAGGATCCCCACATGTTCCATGCAGTTTAAAATAATTTTGATATTTATTTTCACTTTCCCCAATTACTATAATTTTATCTTCAAAGGACCTATGTATCTAATCCTATCTTTCGTAAGTATGGTGACCAAATTTTCAAAAATATCTCATATTTATTTCTTAAATTATACGTAATATTTTCAAATGGAATACAAATATGTATTTCATTATTCCAACGATCCATAGTTAAATTTAAATCAGATTTCCAAGTAACTGCGATAACTTTTTTGGCTACTGCCAAAGCAATTTTTATAAATTTTTTCTGATACTTATTCCATTTAAATTTCGTTATTGTCCCTTCAATGTCTCCTAATAAAAATAGCAATGGACAATATGGAAGTTGTACTCCAATAATTTGTTCTAATAAAAATCTTAAATTAATCCAAAATGGTTGAATTTTAGAACAAGACCAAGTAGAATGTAAAAAAGTACCAATCTCTTGTTTACATCGAAAACATTTGTCAGACATATTTGAATTTAATCTACTTATTTTCAGTGGTGTTATATATAATATAAAAAATTATATTGTATTAATCTAAGTCGAACATTTATTGTATTTCACATACTATCAGAACATAATCTTGACCAATATTTCCATCAATTTTAACATTCAATTAAAAGCTTATTTACGAGAAAAGCTGGGACAAACAATGTAGATGCCAAAACCTAGTGAAATAAAAATATTAATTCAGAAAGGAAAAATTTTAAAAATTACATCTTGTATGTATAATTTGATTCAAAAGCAGACAATTAAATTAGGAATTCATAAATCAAGACAAAAATGGGAATCTGATCTATGTGCTAACTTGATGTAAACCTTATTATTTTACATACCATATGCTTTAGAGTAGTATGCAACAAATTTTATGAGTGTGCTACCAATGTTCGAGGTTACTTTCACTACATCACCTTTTGTACACAATGGAAAATTAGCGTTAACAATACTAAGCAAAGATATTGGCTGTTCCTCTCTGAATGTTAGGATGTAGGTTTCATGAATTCAGCTTGCATTTGGGTATTCCATGGCTCTGAGTAGTATACATGCAATATCTATACAGAACTAGCTCACCCTGAATAGTTATGTACACATCCTTAACTGCATTCAGCTCAATAGAGTGTAGAGTTGAATGTTGCTGAAAACTAGTATGTGCTAACTTGATGTAAGCCTTATTATTTTACTTCATATCATTTAGCGTAGTATGCAACCAATTTTATGAGTGCGCTACCAATGTTCCAGAAATTACTTTCAGTACATCACCTTTTGTACACAATGGAACATTAGCGTTTACAGAACTAAGCAAAGACATAGGCTGTTCCACTCTCAATGTTATGATATGTGTTCCTGAATTCAGCTTGCATTTGAGTATACCATAGCTTTGAGTGTTATACATGCAATATCTATATAGTTCCAGCTCACCCTGAGTAGTTATGTTCACATCCGTAACTCAAAATGCATAGAATACAAAGTAATGCATTCAGCTCAATAGAGTGTAGAGTTGAATGTTGCTGAAAACTATGTGCTAACTTGATGAAAACCTTATTATTTTACTTACTATATGAATTAGAGTAGTACGCAAACAATTTTATGAGTGTTCTACCAATGTTCGAGAAGTTAGTTTCGGTACATCTCCTTTAGTACACAATGGAACATCAGCATTTACAGAACTAAGCAAAGATACTGGCAGTTTCTCTCTGAATGTTAGGATGTAGGTTCCTGTATTCAGCTTCCAATTGGGTATTCCATGGCTGTGAGTAGTATGCATGCAATATCTATACAGAACTAGCTCACCCTGAATAGTTATGTACACATCCTTAACTGCATTCAGCTCAATAGAGTGTAGAGTTGAATGTTGCTGAAAACTAGTATGTGCTAACTTGATGTAAACCTTATTATTTTACTTCATATCATTTAGCGTAGTATGCAACCAATTTTATGAGTGCGCTACCAATGTTCCAGAAATTACTTTCAGTACATCACCTTTTGTACACAATGGAACATTAGCGTTTACAGAACTAAGCAAAGACATAGGCTGTTCCACTCTCAATGTTATGATATGTGTTCCTGAATTCAGCTTGCATTTGAGTATACCATAGCTTTGAGTGTTATACATGCAATATCTATATAGTTCCAGCTCACCCTGAGTAGTTATGTTCACATCCGTAACTCAAAATGCATAGAATACAAAGTAATGCATTCAGCTCAATAGAGTGTAGAGTTGAATGTTGCTGAAAACTATGTGCTAACTTGATGAAAACCTTATTATTTTACTTACTATATGAATTAGAGTAGTACGCAAACAATTTTATGAGTGTTCTACCAATGTTCGAGAAGTTAGTTTCGGTACATCTCCTTTAGTACACAATGGAACATCAGCATTTACAGAACTAAGCAAAGATACTGGCAGTTTCTCTCTGAATGTTAGGATGTAGGTTCCTGTATTCAGCTTCCAATTGGGTATTCCATGGCTGTGAGTAGTATGCATGCAATATCTATACAGTTCCAGCTCACCCTATGTAGTTATGTACACATCCTTAACTCAAAATGCATAAAATAGCAAGTAATGCATTCAGCTCAATAGAGTGTAGATTTCAATGTTGCTGAAAACTTCTATGTGCTAATAGATGTAAACCTTCTTATTTAACATACCATTTGCTTTAGAGTAGTATGCAACCAATTTTATGAGTGTGCTACCAATGTTCGAGGTTACTTTCAGTACACCACCTTTTGTACACAATGGAACATCAGCATTTACAGAACTAAGCAAAGATATAGGCTGTTCCACTCTGAATGTTACGGTATAGGTTCCTAAATTCAGCTTGCATTTGAGTATTCCATAGCTGTGAGTGGTATACATGCAATATCTATACAGTTCCAGCTCACCCTGAGTAGTTATGTACACATCCTTAACTCAAAATGCATAGAACAGAAAGTAATGCATTCAACCCAACAGAGTGCAGAGTTGAATGTTGATGAAAACTACTATGTGCTAACTTGATGTAAACATTATTAGTTTACTTACTGCATGATTTAGAGTAGTATGCAACCAATTTTATGAGTGTGCTACCAGTGCTTGAGAAATTACTTTCAGTACATCACCTTTAGTACACAATGGAACATCAGCATTTACAGAACTAAGCAAAGATACTGGCTCTTCCTCTCTAAATGGTAGGATGTAGGTTCCTGTATTCAGCTTGCAATTGGGTATTCCATGGCTGTGAGTAGTATACATGCAATATCTATACAGTTCCAGCTCACCCTGTGTAGTTATGTACACATCCTTAACTCAAAATGCATAGAATAGAAAGTAATGCATTCATCTCAGTAGAGTGTAGAGTTCAATGTTGCTGAAAACTACTATGTGCTAACTTTTTTAAAATATTATTTATTTATTGAATTTTAGAAATTACAAGAATAAATGTAATAATAAAATAGTAATTAAAGTGATATTAACCATCCCCTCTCCCCTTAACCCACCCCCCTTAACCCTTATCTAAAGAAGAAGAAAAAAAAAAGAAAGAAAAGAGAAGAAAGATTGCCTGGACATCGGAGGATCCCCACATGTTCCATGCAGTTTAAAATAATTTTGATATTTATTTTCACTTTCCCCAATTACTATAATTTTATCTTCAAAGGACCTATGTATCTAATCCTATCTTTCGTAAGTATGGTGACCAAATTTTCAAAAATATCTCATATTTATTTCTTAAATTATACGTAATATTTTCAAATGGAATACAAATATGTATTTCATTATTCCAACGATCCATAGTTAAATTTAAATCAGATTTCCAAGTAACTGCGATAACTTTTTTGGCTACTGCCAAAGCAATTTTTATAAATTTTTTCTGATACTTATTCCATTTAAATTTCGTTATTGTCCCTTCAATGTCTCCTAATAAAAATAGCAATGGACAATATGGAAGTTGTACTACAATAATTTGTTCTAATAAAAATCTTAAATTAATCCAAAATGGTTGAATTTTAGAACAAGACCAAGTAGAATGTAAAAAAGTACCAATCTCTTGTTTACATCGAAAACATTTGTCAGACATATTTGAATTTAATCTACTTATTTTCAGTGGTGTTATATATAATATAAAAAATTATATTGTATTAATCTAAGTCGAACATTTATTGTATTTCACATACTATCAGAACATAATCTTGACCAATATTTCCATCAATTTTAACATTCAATTAAAAGCTTATTTACGAGAAAAGCTGGGACAAACAATGTAGATGCCAAAACCTAGTGAAATAAAAATATTAATTCAGAAAGGAAAAATTTAAAAAATTACATCTTGTATGTATAATTTGATTCAAAAGCAGACAATTAAATTAGGAATTCATAAATCAAGACAAAAATGGGAATCTGATCTATGTGCTAACATGATGTAAACCTTATTATTTTACATACCATATGCTTTAGAGTAGTATGCAACAAATTTTATGAGTGTGCTACCAATGTTCGAGGTTACTTTCACTACATCACCTTTTGTACACAATGGAAAATTAGCGTTAACAATACTAAGCAAAGATATTGGCTGTTCCTCTCTGAATGTTAGGATGTAGGTTTCATGAATTCAGCTTGCATTTGGGTATTCCATGGCTCTGAGTAGTATACATGCAATATCTATACAGAACTAGCTCACCCTGAATAGTTATGTACACATCCTTAACTGCATTCAGCTCAATAGAGTGTAGAGTTGAATGTTGCTGAAAACTAGTATGTGCTAACTTGATGTAAGCCTTATTATTTTACTTCATATCATTTAGCGTAGTATGCAACCAATTTTATGAGTGCGCTACCAATGTTCCAGAAATTACTTCCAGTACATCACCTTTTGTACACAATGGAACATTAGCGTTTACAGAACTAAGCAAAGATATAGGCTGTTCCACTCTGAATGTTACGGTATAGGTTCCTAAATTCAGCTTGCATTTGAGTATTCCATAGCTGTGAGTGGTATACATGCAATATCTATACAGTTCCAGCTCACCCTGAGTAGTTATGTACACATCCTTAACTCAAAATGCATAGAACAGAAAGTAATGCATTCAACCCAACAGAGTGCAGAGTTGAATGTTGATGAAAACTACTATGTGCTAACTTGATGTAAACATTATTAGTTTACTTACTGCATGATTTAGAGTAGTATGCAACCAATTTTATGAGTGTGCTACCAGTGCTTGAGAAATTACTTTCAGTACATCACCTTTAGTACACAATGGAACATCAGCATTTACAGAACTAAGCAAAGATACTGGCTCTTCCTCTCTAAATGGTAGGATGTAGGTTCCTGTATTCAGCTTGCAATTGGGTATTCCATGGCTGTGAGTAGTATACATGCAATATCTATACAGTTCCAGCTCACCCTGTGTAGTTATGTACACATCCTTAACTCAAAATGCATAGAATAGAAAGTAATGCATTCATCTCAGTAGAGTGTAGAGTTCAATGTTGCTGAAAACTACTATGTGCTAACTTTTTTAAAATATTATTTATTTATTGAATTTTAGAAATTACAAGAATAAATGTAATAATAAAATAGTAATTAAAGTGATATTAACCATCCCCTCTCCCCTTAACCCACCCCCCTTAACCCTTATCTAAAGAAGAAGAAAAAAAAAAGAAAGAAAAGAGAAGAAAGATTGCCTGGACATCGGAGGATCCCCACATGTTCCATGCAGTTTAAAATAATTTTGATATTTATTTTCACTTTCCCCAATTACTATAATTTTATCTTCAAAGGACCTATGTATCTAATCCTATCTTTCGTAAGTATGGTGACCAAATTTTCAAAAATATCTCATATTTATTTCTTAAATTATACGTAATATTTTCAAATGGAATACAAATATGTATTTCATTATTCCAACGATCCATAGTTAAATTTAAATCAGATTTCCAAGTAACTGCGATAACTTTTTTGGCTACTGCCAAAGCAATTTTTATAAATTTTTTCTGATACTTATTCCATTTAAATTTCGTTATTGTCCCTTCAATGTCTCCTAATAAAAATAGCAATGGACAATATGGAAGTTGTACTCCAATAATTTGTTCTAATAAAAATCTTAAATTAATCCAAAATGGTTGAATTTTAGAACAAGACCAAGTAGAATGTAAAAAAGTACCAATCTCTTGTTTACATCGAAAACATTTGTCAGACATATTTGAATTTAATCTACTTATTTTCAGTGGTGTTATATATAATATAAAAAATTATATTGTATTAATCTAAGTCGAACATTTATTGTATTTCACATACTATCAGAACATAATCTTGACCAATATTTCCATCAATTTTAACATTCAATTAAAAGCTTATTTACGAGAAAAGCTGGGACAAATAATGTAGATGCCAAAACCTAGTGAAATAAAAATATTAATTCAGAAAGGAAAAATTTAAAAAATTACATCTTGTATGTATAATTTGATTCAAAAGCAGACAATTAAATTAGGAATTCATAAATCAAGACAAAAATGGGAATCTGATCTATGTGCTAACTTGATGTAAACCTTATTATTTTACATACCATATGCTTTAGAGTAGTATGCAACAAATTTTATGAGTGTGCTACCAATGTTCGAGGTTACTTTCACTACATCACCTTTTGTACACAATGGAAAATTAGCGTTAACAATACTAAGCAAAGATATTGGCTGTTCCTCTCTGAATGTTAGGATGTAGGTTTCATGAATTCAGCTTGCATTTGGGTATTCCATGGCTCTGAGTAGTATACATGCAATATCTATACAGAACTAGCTCACCCTGAATAGTTATGTACACATCCTTAACTGCATTCAGCTCAATAGAGTGTAGAGTTGAATGTTGCTGAAAACTAGTATGTGCTAACTTGATGTAAGCCTTATTATTTTACTTCATATCATTTAGCGTAGTATGCAACCAATTTTATGAGTGCGCTACCAATGTTCCAGAAATTACTTTCAGTACATCACCTTTTGTACACAATGGAACATTAGCGTTTACAGAACTAAGCAAAGACATAGGCTGTTCCACTCTCAATGTTATGATATGTGTTCCTGAATTCAGCTTGCATTTGAGTATACCATAGCTTTGAGTGTTATACATGCAATATCTATATAGTTCCAGCTCACCCTGAGTAGTTATGTTCACATCCGTAACTCAAAATGCATAGAATACAAAGTAATGCATTCAGCTCAATAGAGTGTAGAGTTGAATGTTGCTGAAAACTATGTGCTAACTTGATGAAAACCTTATTATTTTACTTACTATATGAATTAGAGTAGTACGCAAACAATTTTATGAGTGTTCTACCAATGTTCGAGAAGTTAGTTTCGGTACATCTCCTTTAGTACACAATGGAACATCAGCATTTACAGAACTAAGCAAAGATACTGGCAGTTTCTCTCTGAATGTTAGGATGTAGGTTCCTGTATTCAGCTTCCAATTGGGTATTCCATGGCTGTGAGTAGTATGCATGCAATATCTATACAGAACTAGCTCACCCTGAATAGTTATGTACACATCCTTAACTGCATTCAGCTCAATAGAGTGTAGAGTTGAATGTTGCTGAAAACTAGTATGTGCTAACTTGATGTAAACCTTATTATTTTACTTCATATCATTTAGCGTAGTATGCAACCAATTTTATGAGTGCGCTACCAATGTTCCAGAAATTACTTTCAGTACATCACCTTTTGTACACAATGGAACATTAGCGTTTACAGAACTAAGCAAAGACATAGGCTGTTCCACTCTCAATGTTATGATATGTGTTCCTGAATTCAGCTTGCATTTGAGTATACCATAGCTTTGAGTGTTATACATGCAATATCTATATAGTTCCAGCTCACCCTGAGTAGTTATGTTCACATCCGTAACTCAAAATGCATAGAATACAAAGTAATGCATTCAGCTCAATAGAGTGTAGAGTTGAATGTTGCTGAAAACTATGTGCTAACTTGATGAAAACCTTATTATTTTACTTACTATATGAATTAGAGTAGTACGCAAACAATTTTATGAGTGTTCTACCAATGTTCGAGAAGTTAGTTTCGGTACATCTCCTTTAGTACACAATGGAACATCAGCATTTACAGAACTAAGCAAAGATACTGGCAGTTTCTCTCTGAATGTTAGGATGTAGGTTCCTGTATTCAGCTTCCAATTGGGTATTCCATGGCTGTGAGTAGTATGCATGCAATATCTATACAGAACTAGCTCACCCTGAATAGTTATGTACACATCCTTAACTGCATTCAGCTCAATAGAGTGTAGAGTTGAATGTTGCTGAAAACTAGTATGTGCTAACTTGATGTAAACCTTATTATTTTACTTCATATCATTTAGCGTAGTATGCAACCAATTTTATGAGTGCGCTACCAATGTTCCAGAAATTACTTTCAGTACATCACCTTTTGTACACAATGGAACATTAGCGTTTACAGAACTAAGCAAAGACATAGGCTGTTCCACTCTCAATGTTATGATATGTGTTCCTGAATTCAGCTTGCATTTGAGTATACCATAGCTTTGAGTGTTATACATGCAATATCTATATAGTTCCAGCTCACCCTGAGTAGTTATGTTCACATCCGTAACTCAAAATGCATAGAATACAAAGTAATGCATTCAGCTCAATAGAGTGTAGAGTTGAATGTTGCTGAAAACTATGTGCTAACTTGATGAAAACCTTATTATTTTACTTACTATATGAATTAGAGTAGTACGCAAACAATTTTATGAGTGTTCTACCAATGTTCGAGAAGTTAGTTTCGGTACATCTCCTTTAGTACACAATGGAACATCAGCATTTACAGAACTAAGCAAAGATACTGGCAGTTTCTCTCTGAATGTTAGGATGTAGGTTCCTGTATTCAGCTTCCAATTGGGTATTCCATGGCTGTGAGTAGTATGCATGCAATATCTATACAGTTCCAGCTCACCCTATGTAGTTATGTACACATCCTTAACTCAAAATGCATAAAATAGCAAGTAATGCATTCAGCTCAATAGAGTGTAGATTTCAATGTTGCTGAAAACTTCTATGTGCTAATAGATGTAAACCTTCTTATTTAACATACCATTTGCTTTAGAGTAGTATGCAACCAATTTTATGAGTGTGCTACCAATGTTCGAGGTTACTTTCAGTACACCACCTTTTGTACACAATGGAACATCAGCATTTACAGAACTAAGCAAAGATATAGGCTGTTCCACTCTGAATGTTACGGTATAGGTTCCTAAATTCAGCTTGCATTTGAGTATTCCATAGCTGTGAGTGGTATACATGCAATATCTATACAGTTCCAGCTCACCCTGAGTAGTTATGTACACATCCTTAACTCAAAATGCATAGAACAGAAAGTAATGCATTCAACCCAACAGAGTGCAGAGTTGAATGTTGATGAAAACTACTATGTGCTAACTTGATGTAAACATTATTAGTTTACTTACTGCATGATTTAGAGTAGTATGCAACCAATTTTATGAGTGTGCTACCAGTGCTTGAGAAATTACTTTCAGTACATCACCTTTAGTACACAATGGAACATCAGCATTTACAGAACTAAGCAAAGATACTGGCTCTTCCTCTCTAAATGGTAGGATGTAGGTTCCTGTATTCAGCTTGCAATTGGGTATTCCATGGCTGTGAGTAGTATACATGCAATATCTATACAGTTCCAGCTCACCCTGTGTAGTTATGTACACATCCTTAACTCAAAATGCATAGAATAGAAAGTAATGCATTCATCTCAGTAGAGTGTAGAGTTCAATGTTGCTGAAAACTACTATGTGCTAACTTTTTTAAAATATTATTTATTTATTGAATTTTAGAAATTACAAGAATAAATGTAATAATAAAATAGTAATTAAAGTGATATTAACCATCCCCTCTCCCCTTAACCCACCCCCCTTAACCCTTATCTAAAGAAGAAGAAAAAAAAAAGAAAGAAAAGAGAAGAAAGATTGCCTGGACATCGGAGGATCCCCACATGTTCCATGCAGTTTAAAATAATTTTGATATTTATTTTCACTTTCCCCAATTACTATAATTTTATCTTCAAAGGACCTATGTATCTAATCCTATCTTTCGTAAGTATGGTGACCAAATTTTCAAAAATATCTCATATTTATTTCTTAAATTATACGTAATATTTTCAAATGGAATACAAATATGTATTTCATTATTCCAACGATCCATAGTTAAATTTAAATCAGATTTCCAAGTAACTGCGATAACTTTTTTGGCTACTGCCAAAGCAATTTTTATAAATTTTTTCTGATACTTATTCAATTTAAATTTCGTTATTGTCCCTTCAATGTCTCCTAATAAAAATAGCAATGGACAATATGGAAGTTGTACTCCAATAATTTGTTCTAATAAAAATCTTAAATTAATCCAAAATGGTTGAATTTTAGAACAAGACCAAGTAGAATGTAAAAAAGTACCAATCTCTTGTTTACATCGAAAACATTTGTCAGACATATTTGAATTTAATCTACTTATTTTCAGTGGTGTTATATATAATATAAAAAATTATATTGTATTAATCTAAGTCGAACATTTATTGTATTTCACATACTATCAGAACATAATCTTGACCAATATTTCCATCAATTTTAACATTCAATTAAAAGCTTATTTACGAGAAAAGCTGGGACAAACAATGTAGATGCCAAAACCTAGTGAAATAAAAATATTAATTCAGAAAGGAAAAATTTAAAAAATTACATCTTGTATGTATAATTTGATTCAAAAGCAGACAATTAAATTAGGAATTCATAAATCAAGACAAAAATGGGAATCTGATCTATGTGCTAACATGATGTAAACCTTATTATTTTACATACCATATGCTTTAGAGTAGTATGCAACAAATTTTATGAGTGTGCTACCAATGTTCGAGGTTACTTTCACTACATCACCTTTTGTACACAATGGAAAATTAGCGTTAACAATACTAAGCAAAGATATTGGCTGTTCCTCTCTGAATGTTAGGATGTAGGTTTCATGAATTCAGCTTGCATTTGGGTATTCCATGGCTCTGAGTAGTATACATGCAATATCTATACAGAACTAGCTCACCCTGAATAGTTATGTACACATCCTTAACTGCATTCAGCTCAATAGAGTGTAGAGTTGAATGTTGCTGAAAACTAGTATGTGCTAACTTGATGTAAGCCTTATTATTTTACTTCATATCATTTAGCGTAGTATGCAACCAATTTTATGAGTGCGCTACCAATGTTCCAGAAATTACTTCCAGTACATCACCTTTTGTACACAATGGAACATTAGCGTTTACAGAACTAAGCAAAGACATAGGCTGTTCCACTCTCAATGTTATGATATGTGTTCCTGAATTCAGCTTGCATTTGAGTATACCATAGCTTTGAGTGTTATACATGCAATATCTATATAGTTCCAGCTCACCCTGAGTAGTTATGTTCACATCCGTAACTCAAAATGCATAGAATACAAAGTAATGCATTCAGCTCAATAGAGTGTAGAGTTGAATGTTGCTGAAAACTATGTGCTAACTTGATGAAAACCTTATTATTTTACTTACTATATGAATTAGAGTAGTACGCAAACAATTTTATGAGTGTTCTACCAATGTTCGAGAAGTTAGTTTCGGTACATCTCCTTTAGTACACAATGGAACATCAGCATTTACAGAACTAAGCAAAGATACTGGCAGTTTCTCTCTGAATGTTAGGATGTAGGTTCCTGTATTCAGCTTCCAATTGGGTATTCCATGGCTGTGAGTAGTATGCATGCAATATCTATACAGAACTAGCTCACCCTGAATAGTTATGTACACATCCTTAACTGCATTCAGCTCAATAGAGTGTAGAGTTGAATGTTGCTGAAAACTAGTATGTGCTAACTTGATGTAAACCTTATTATTTTACTTCATATCATTTAGCGTAGTATGCAACCAATTTTATGAGTGTGCTACCAATGTTCCAGAAATTACTTTCAGTACATCACCTTTTGTACACAATGGAACATTAGCGTTTACAGAACTAAGCAAAGACATAGGCTGTTCCACTCTCAATGTTATGATATGTGTTCCTGAATTCAGCTTGCATTTGAGTATACCATAGCTTTGAGTGTTATACATGCAATATCTATATAGTTCCAGCTCACCCTGAGTAGTTATGTTCACATCCGTAACTCAAAATGCATAGAATACAAAGTAATGCATTCAGCTCAATAGAGTGTAGAGTTGAATGTTGCTGAAAACTATGTGCTAACTTGATGAAAACCTTATTATTTTACTTACTATATGAATTAGAGTAGTACGCAAACAATTTTATGAGTGTTCTACCAATGTTCGAGAAGTTAGTTTCGGTACATCTCCTTTAGTACACAATGGAACATCAGCATTTACAGAACTAAGCAAAGATACTGGCAGTTTCTCTCTGAATGTTAGGATGTAGGTTCCTGTATTCAGCTTCCAATTGGGTATTCCATGGCTGTGAGTAGTATGCATGCAATATCTATACAGTTCCAGCTCACCCTATGTAGTTATGTACACATCCTTAACTCAAAATGCATAAAATAGCAAGTAATGCATTCAGCTCAATAGAGTGTAGATTTCAATGTTGCTGAAAACTTCTATGTGCTAATAGATGTAAACCTTCTTATTTAACATACCATTTGCTTTAGAGTAGTATGCAACCAATTTTATGAGTGTGCTACCAATGTTCGAGGTTACTTTCAGTACACCACCTTTTGTACACAATGGAACATCAGCATTTACAGAACTAAGCAAAGATATAGGCTGTTCCACTCTGAATGTTACGGTATAGGTTCCTAAATTCAGCTTGCATTTGAGTATTCCATAGCTGTGAGTGGTATACATGCAATGTCTATACAGTTCCAGCTCACCCTGAGTAGTTATGTACACATCCTTAACTCAAAATGCATAGAACAGAAAGTAATGCATTCAACCCAACAGAGTGCAGAGTTGAATGTTGATGAAAACTACTATGTGCTAACTTGATGTAAACATTATTAGTTTACTTACTGCATGATTTAGAGTAGTATGCAACCAATTTTATGAGTGTGCTACCAGTGCTTGAGAAATTACTTTCAGTACATCACCTTTAGTACACAATGGAGCATCAGCATTTACAGAACTAAGCAAAGATACTGGCTCTTCCTCTCTAAATGGTAGGATGTAGGTTCCTCTATTCAGCTTGCAATTGGGTATTCCATGGCTGTGAGTAGTATGCATGCAATATCTATACAGAACTAGCTCACCCTGAATAGTTATGTACACATCCTTAACTGCATTCAGCTCAATAGAGTGTAGAGTTGAATGTTGCTGAAAACTAGTATGTGCTAACTTGATGTAAACCTTATTATTTTACTTCATATCATTTAGCGTAGTATGCAAACAATTTTATGAGTGTTCTACCAATGTTCGAGAAGTTAGTTTCGGTACATCACCTTTTGTACACAATGGAACATTAGCGTTTACAGAACTAAGCAAAGACATAGGCTGTTCCACTCTCAATGTTATGATATGTGTTCCTGAATTCAGCTTCCAATTGGGTATTCCATGGCTGTGAGTAGTATGCATGCAATATCTATACAGTTCCAGCTCACCCTATGTAGTTATGTACACATCCTTAACTCAAAATGCATAAAATAGCAAGTAATGCATTCAGCTCAATAGAGTGTAGATTTCAATGTTGCTGAAAACTTCTATGTGCTAATAGATGTAAACCTTCTTATTTAACATACCATTTGCTTTAGAGTAGTATGCAACCAATTTTATGAGTGTGCTACCAATGTTCGAGGTTACTTTCAGTACACCACCTTTTGTACACAATGGAACATCAGCATTTACAGAACTAAGCAAAGATATAGGCTGTTCCACTCTGAATGTTACAGTATAGGTTCCTAAATTCAGCTTGCATTTGAGTATTCCATAGCTGTGAGTGGTATACATGCAATATCTATACAGTTCCAGCTCACCCTGAGTAGTTATGTACACATCCTTAACTCAAAATGCATAGAACAGAAAGTAATGCATTCAACCCAACAGAGTGCAGAGTTGAATGTTGATGAAAACTACTATGTGCTAACTTGATGTAAACATTATTAGTTTACTTACTGCATGATTTAGAGTAGTATGCAACCAATTTTATGAGTGTGCTACCAGTGCTTGAGAAATTACTTTCAGTACATCACCTTTAGTACACAATGGAACATCAGCATTTACAGAACTAAGCAAAGATACTGGCTCTTCCTCTCTAAATGGTAGGATGTAGGTTCCTGTATTCAGCTTGCAATTGGGTATTCCATGGCTGTGAGTAGTATACATGCAATATCTATACAGTTCCAGCTCACCCTGTGTAGTTATGTACACATCCTTAACTCAAAATGCATAGAATAGAAAGTAATGCATTCATCTCAGTAGAGTGTAGAGTTCAATGTTGCTGAAAACTACTATGTGCTAACTTTTTTAAAATATTATTTATTTATTGAATTTTAGAAATTACAAGAATAAATGTAATAATAAAATAGTAATTAAAGTGATATTAACCATCCCCTCTCCCCTTAACCCACCCCCCTTAACCCTTATCTAAAGAAGAAGAAAAAAAAAAGAAAGAAAAGAGAAGAAAGATTGCCTGGACATCGGAGGATCCCCACATGTTCCATGGAGTTTAAAATAATTTTGATATTTATTTTCACTTTCCCCAATTACTATAATTTTATCTTCAAAGGACCTATGTATCTAATCCTATCTTTCGTAAGTATGGTGACCAAATTTTCAAAAATATCTCATATTTATTTCTTAAATTATACGTAATATTTTCAAATGGAATACAAATATGTATTTCATTATTCCAACGATCCATAGTTAAATTTAAATCAGATTTCCAAGTAACTGCGATAACTTTTTTGGCTACTGCCAAAGCAATTTTTATAAATTTTTTCTGATACTTATTCAATTTAAATTTCGTTATTGTCCCTTCAATGTCTCCTAATAAAAATAGCAATGGACAATATGGAAGTTGTACTCCAATAATTTGTTGTAATAAAAATCTTAAATTAATCCAAAATGGTTGAATTTTAGAACAAGTAGAATGTAAAAAAGTACCAATCTCTTGTTTACATCGAAAACATTTGTCAGACATATTTGAATTTAATCTACTTATTTTCAGTGGTGTTATATATAATATAAAAAATTATATTGTATTAATCTAAGTCGAACATTTATTGTATTTCACATACTATCAGAACATAATCTTGACCAATATTTCCATCAATTTTAACATTCAATTAAAAGCTTATTTACGAGAAAAGCTGGGACAAACAATGTAGATGCCAAAACCTAGTGAAATAAAAATATTAATTCAGAAAGGAAAAATTTAAAAAATTACATCTTGTATGTATAATTTGATTCAAAAGCAGACAATTAAATTAGGAATTCATAAATCAAGACAAAAATGGGAATCTGATCTATGTGCTAACATGATGTAAACCTTATTATTTTACATACCATATGCTTTAGAGTAGTATGCAACAAATTTTATGAGTGTGCTACCAATGTTCGAGGTTACTTTCACTACATCACCTTTTGTACACAATGGAAAATTAGCGTTAACAATACTAAGCAAAGATATTGGCTGTTCCTCTCTGAATGTTAGGATGTAGGTTTCATGAATTCAGCTTGCATTTGGGTATTCCATGGCTCTGAGTAGTATACATGCAATATCTATACAGAACTAGCTCACCCTGAATAGTTATGTACACATCCTTAACTGCATTCAGCTCAATAGAGTGTAGAGTTGAATGTTGCTGAAAACTAGTATGTGCTAACTTGATGTAAGCCTTATTATTTTACTTCATATCATTTAGCGTAGTATGCAACCAATTTTATGAGTGCGCTACCAATGTTCCAGAAATTACTTCCAGTACATCACCTTTTGTACACAATGGAACATTAGCGTTTACAGAACTAAGCAAAGACATAGGCTGTTCCACTCTCAATGTTATGATATGTGTTCCTGAATTCAGCTTGCATTTGAGTATACCATAGCTTTGAGTGTTATACATGCAATATCTATATAGTTCCAGCTCACCCTGAGTAGTTATGTTCACATCCGTAACTCAAAATGCATAGAATACAAAGTAATGCATTCAGCTCAATAGAGTGTAGAGTTGAATGTTGCTGAAAACTATGTGCTAACTTGATGAAAACCTTATTATTTTACTTACTATATGAATTAGAGTAGTACGCAAACAATTTTATGAGTGTTCTACCAATGTTCGAGAAGTTAGTTTCGGTACATCTCCTTTAGTACACAATGGAACATCAGCATTTACAGAACTAAGCAAAGATACTGGCAGTTTCTCTCTGAATGTTAGGATGTAGGTTCCTGTATTCAGCTTCCAATTGGGTATTCCATGGCTGTGAGTAGTATGCATGCAATATCTATACAGTTCCAGCTCACCCTATGTAGTTATGTACACATCCTTAACTCAAAATGCATAAAATAGCAAGTAATGCATTCAGCTCAATAGAGTGTAGATTTCAATGTTGCTGAAAACTTCTATGTGCTAATAGATGTAAACCTTCTTATTTAACATACCATTTGCTTTAGAGTAGTATGCAACCAATTTTATGAGTGTGCTACCAATGTTCGAGGTTACTTTCAGTACACCACCTTTTGTACACAATGGAACATCAGCATTTACAGAACTAAGCAAAGATATAGGCTGTTCCACTCTGAATGTTACGGTATAGGTTCCTAAATTCAGCTTGCATTTGAGTATTCCATAGCTGTGAGTGGTATACATGCAATATCTATACAGTTCCAGCTCACCCTGAGTAGTTATGTACACATCCTTAACTCAAAATGCATAGAACAGAAAGTAATGCATTCAACCCAACAGAGTGCAGAGTTGAATGTTGATGAAAACTACTATGTGCTAACTTGATGTAAACATTATTAGTTTACTTACTGCATGATTTAGAGTAGTATGCAACCAATTTTATGAGTGTGCTACCAGTGCTTGAGAAATTACTTTCAGTACATCACCTTTAGTACACAATGGAACATCAGCATTTACAGAACTAAGCAAAGATACTGGCTCTTCCTCTCTAAATGGTAGGATGTAGGTTCCTGTATTCAGCTTGCAATTGGGTATTCCATGGCTGTGAGTAGTATACATGCAATATCTATACAGTTCCAGCTCACCCTGTGTAGTTATGTACACATCCTTAACTCAAAATGCATAGAATAGAAAGTAATGCATTCATCTCAGTAGAGTGTAGAGTTCAATGTTGCTGAAAACTACTATGTGCTAACTTTTTTAAAATATTATTTATTTATTGAATTTTAGAAATTACAAGAATAAATGTAATAATAAAATAGTAATTAAAGTGATATTAACCATCCCCTCTCCCCTTAACCCACCCCCCTTAACCCTTATCTAAAGAAGAAGAAAAAAAAAAGAAAGAAAAGAGAAGAAAGATTGCCTGGATATCGGAGGATCCCCACATGTTCCATGGAGTTTAAAATAATTTTGATATTTATTTTCACTTTCCCCAATTACTATAATTTTATCTTCAAACGACCTATGTATCTAATCCTATCTTTCGTAAGTATGGTGACCAAATTTTCAAAAATATCTCATATTTATTTCTTAAATTATACGTAATATTTTCAAATGGAATACAAATATGTATTTCATTATTCCAACGATCCATAGTTAAATTTAAATCAGATTTCCAAGTAACTGCGATAACTTTTTTGGCTACTGCCAAAGCAATTTTTATAAATTTTTTCTGATACTTATTCAATTTAAATTTCGTTATTGTCCCTTCAATGTCTCCTAATAAAAATAGCAATGGACAATATGGAAGTTGTACTCCAATAATTTGTTGTAATAAAAATCTTAAATTAATCCAAAATGGTTGAATTTTAGAACAAGTAGAATGTAAAAAAGTACCAATCTCTTGTTTACATCGAAAACATTTGTCAGACATATTTGAATTTAATCTACTTATTTTCAGTGGTGTTATATATAATATAAAAAATTATATTGTATTAATCTAAGTCGAACATTTATTGTATTTCACATACTATCAGAACATAATCTTGACCAATATTTCCATCAATTTTAACATTCAATTAAAAGCTTATTTACGAGAAAAGCTGGGACAAACAATGTAGATGCCAAAACCTAGTGAAATAAAAATATTAATTCAGAAAGGAAAAATTTAAAAAATTACATCTTGTATGTATAATTTGATTCAAAAGCAGACAATTAAATTAGGAATTCATAAATCAAGACAAAAATGGGAATCTGATCTATGTGCTAACATGATGTAAACCTTATTATTTTACATACCATATGCTTTAGAGTAGTATGCAACAAATTTTATGAGTGTGCTACCAATGTTCGAGGTTACTTTCACTACATCACCTTTTGTACACAATGGAAAATTAGCGTTAACAATACTAAGCAAAGATATTGGCTGTTCCTCTCTGAATGTTAGGATGTAGGTTTCATGAATTCAGCTTGCATTTGGGTATTCCATGGCTCTGAGTGTTATACATGCAATATCTATACAGAACTAGCTCACCCTGAATAGTTATGTACACATCCTTAACTGCATTCAGCTCAATAGAGTGTAGAGTTGAATGTTGCTGAAAACTAGTATGTGCTAACTTGATGTAAGCCTTATTATTTTACTTCATATCATTTAGCGTAGTATGCAACCAATTTTATGAGTGCGCTACCAATGTTCCAGAAATTACTTTCAGTACATCACCTTTTGTACACAATGGAACATTAGCGTTTACAGAACTAAGCAAAGACATAGGCTGTTCCACTCTCAATGTTATGATATGTGTTCCTGAATTCAGCTTGCATTTGAGTATACCATAGCTTTGAGTGTTATACATGCAATATCTATATAGTTCCAGCTCACCCTGAGTAGTTATGTTCACATCCGTAACTCAAAATGCATAGAATACAAAGTAATGCATTCAGCTCAATAGAGTGTAGAGTTGAATGTTGCTGAAAACTATGTGCTAACTTGATGAAAACCTTATTATTTTACTTACTATATGAATTAGAGTAGTACGCAAACAATTTTATGAGTGTTCTACCAATGTTCGAGAAGTTAGTTTCGGTACATCTCCTTTAGTACACAATGGAACATCAGCATTTACAGAACTAAGCAAAGATACTGGCTGTTTCTCTCTGAATGTTAGGATGCAGGTTCCTGTATTCAGCTTGCAATTGGGTATTCCATGGCTGTGAGTAGTATACATGCAATATCTATACAGTTCCAGCTCACCCTGTGTAGTTATGTACACATCCTTAACTCAAAATGCATAAAATAGCAAGTAATGCATTCAGCTCAATAGAGTGTAGATTTCAATGTTGCTGAAAACTTCTATGTGCTAATAGATGTAAACCTTCTTATTTAACATACCATTTGCTTTAGAGTAGTATGCAACCAATTTTATGAGTGTGCTACCAATGTTCGAGGTTACTTTCAGTACACCACCTTTTGTACACAATGGAACATCAGCATTTACAGAACTAAGCAAAGATATAGGCTGTTCCACTCTGAATGTTACGGTATAGGTTCCTAAATTCAGCTTGCATTTGAGTATTCCATAGCTGTGAGTGGTATACATGCAATATCTATACAGTTCCAGCTCACCCTGAGTAGTTATGTACACATCCTTAACTCAAAATGCATAGAACAGAAAGTAATGCATTCAACCCAACAGAGTGCAGAGTTGAATGTTGATGAAAACTACTATGTGCTAACTTGATGTAAACATTATTAGTTTACTTACTGCATGATTTAGAGTAGTATGCAACCAATTTTATGAGTGTGCTACCAGTGCTTGAGAAATTACTTTCAGTACATCACCTTTAGTACACAATGGAACATCAGCATTTACAGAACTAAGCAAAGATACTGGCTCTTCCTCTCTAAATGGTAGGATGTAGGTTCCTGTATTCAGCTTGCAATTGGGTATTCCATGGCTGTGAGTAGTATACATGCAATATCTATACAGTTCCAGCTCACCCTGTGTAGTTATGTACACATCCTTAACTCAAAATGCATAGAATAGAAAGTAATGCATTCATCTCAGTAGAGTGTAGAGTTCAATGTTGCTGAAAACTACTATGTGCTAACTTTTTTAAAATATTATTTATTTATTGAATTTTAGAAATTACAAGAATAAATGTAATAATAAAATAGTAATTAAAGTGATATTAACCATCCCCTCTCCCCTTAACCCACCCCCCTTAACCCTTATCTAAAGAAGAAGAAAAAACAAGAAAGAAAAGAGAAGAAAGATTGCCTGGATATCGGAGGATCCCCACATGTTCCATGGAGTTTAAAATAATTTTGATATTTATTTTCACTTTCCCCAATTACTATAATTTTATCTTCAAACGACCTATGTATCTAATCCTATCTTTCGTAAGTATGGTGACCAAATTTTCAAAAATATCTCATATTTATTTCTTAAATTATACGTAATATTTTCAAATGGAATACAAATATGTATTTCATTATTCCAACGATCCATAGTTAAATTTAAATCAGATTTCCAAGTAACTGCGATAACTTTTTTGGCTACTGCCAAAGCAATTTTTATAAATTTTTTCTGATACTTATTCAATTTAAATTTCGTTATTGTCCCTTCAATGTCTCCTAATAAAAATAGCAATGGACAATATGGAAGTTGTACTCCAATAATTTGTTGTAATAAAAATCTTAAATTAATCCAAAATGGTTGAATTTTAGAACAAGACCAAGTAGAATGTAAAAAAGTACCAATCTCTTGTTTACATCGAAAACATTTGTCAGACATATTTGAATTTAATCTACTTATTTTCAGTGGTGTTATATATAATATAAAAAATTATATTGTATTAATCTAAGTCGAACATTTATTGTATTTCACATACTATCAGAACATAATCTTGACCAATATTTCCATCAATTTTAACATTCAATTAAAAGCTTATTTACGAGAAAAGCTGGGACAAACAATGTAGATGCCAAAACCTAGTGAAATAAAAATATTAATTCAGAAAGGAAAAATTTAAAAAATTACATCTTGTATGTATAATTTGATTCAAAAGCAGACAATTAAATTAGGAATTCATAAATCAAGACAAAAATGGGAATCTGATCTATGTGCTAACATGATGTAAACCTTATTATTTTACATACCATATGCTTTAGAGTAGTATGCAACAAATTTTATGAGTGTGCTACCAATGTTCGAGGTTACTTTCACTATATCACCTTTTGTACACAATGGAAAATTAGCGTTAACAAAACAAAGCAAAGATATAGGCTGTTCCACTCTGAATGTTACGGTATAGGTTCCTGAATTCAGCTTGCATTTGAGTATTCCATAGCTGTGAGTGGTATACATGCAATATCTATACAGTTCCAGCTCACCCTGAGTAGTTATGTACACATCCTTAACTCAAACTGCATAGAGCAGAAAATAATGCATTCAACCCAACAGAGTGTAGAGTTGAATGTTGCTGAAAACTATGTGCTAACTTGATGAAAACCTTATTATTTTACTTACTATATGAATTAGAGTAGTACGCAAACAATTTTATGAGTGTTCTACCAATGTTCGAGAAGTTAGTTTCGGTACATCTCCTTTAGTACATAATGGAACATCTGCATTTACAGAACTAAGCAAAGATACTGGCAGTTTCTCTCTGAATGTTAGGATGTAGGTTCCTGTATTCAGCTTCCAATTGGGTATTCCATGGCTGTGAGTAGTATGCATGCAATATCTATACAGTTCCAGCTCACCCTATGTAGTTATGTACACATCCTTAACTCAAAATGCATAAAATAGCAAGTAATGCATTCAGCTCAATAGAGTGTAGATTTCAATGTTGCTGAAAACTTCTATGTGCTAATAGATGTAAACCTTCTTATTTAACATACCATTTGCTTTAGAGTAGTATGCAACCAATTTTATGAGTGTGCTACCAATGTTCGAGGTTACTTTCAGTACACCACCTTTTGTACACAATGGAACATCAGCATTTACAGAACTAAGCAAAGATATAGGCTGTTCCACTCTGAATGTTACGGTATAGGTTCCTAAATTCAGCTTGCATTTGAGTATTCCATAGCTGTGAGTGGTATACATGCAATATCTATACAGTTCCAGCTCACCCTGAGTAGTTATGTACACATCCTTAACTCAAAATGCATAGAACAGAAAGTAATGCATTCAACCCAACAGAGTGCAGAGTTGAATGTTGATGAAAACTACTATGTGCTAACTTGATGTAAACATTATTAGTTTACTTACTGCATGATTTAGAGTAGTATGCAACCAATTTTATGAGTGTGCTACCAGTGCTTGAGAAATTACTTTCAGTACATCACCTTTAGTACACAATGGAGCATCAGCATTTACAGAACTAAGCAAAGATACTGGCTCTTCCTCTCTAAATGGTAGGATGTAGGTTCCTGTATTCAGCTTGCAATTGGGTATTCCATGGCTGTGAGTAGTATACATGCAATATCTATACAGTTCCAGCTCACCCTGTGTAGTTATGTACACATCCTTAACTCAAAATGCATAGAATAGAAAGTAATGCATTCATCTCAGTAGAGTGTAGAGTTCAATGTTGCTGAAAACTACTATGTGCTAACTTTTTTAAAATATTATTTATTTATTGAATTTTAGAAATTACAAGAATAAATGTAATAATAAAATAGTAATTAAAGTGATATTAACCATCCCCTCTCCCCTTAACCCACCCCCCTTAACCCTTATCTAAAGAAGAAGAAAAAAAAAAGAAAGAAAAGAGAAGAAAGATTGCCTGGATATCGGAGGATCCCCACATGTTCCATGGAGTTTAAAATAATTTTGATATTTATTTTCACTTTCCCCAATTACTATAATTTTATCTTCAAAGGACCTATGTATCTAATCCTATCTTTCGTAAGTATGGTGACCAAATTTTCAAAAATATCTCATATTTATTTCTTAAATTATACGTAATATTTTCAAATGGAATACAAATATGTATTTCATTATTCCAATGATCCATAGTTAAATTTAAATCAGATTTCCAAGTAACTGCGATAACTTTTTTGGCTACTGCCAAAGCAATTTTTATAATTTTTTTCTGATACTTATTCAATTTAAATTTCGTTATTGTCCCTTCAATGTCTCCTAATAAAAATAGCAATGGACAATATGGAAGTTGTACTCCAATAATTTGTTCTAATAAAAATCTTAAATTAATCCAAAATGGTTGAATTTTAGAACAAGACCAAGTAGAATGTAAAAAAGTACCAATCTCTTGTTTACATCGAAAACATTTGTCAGACATATTTGAATTTAATCTACTTATTTTCAGTGGTGTTATATATAATATAAAAAATTATATTGTATTAATCTAAGTCGAACATTTATTGTATTTCACATACTATCAGAACATAATCTTGACCAATATTTCCATCAATTTTAACATTCAATTAAAAGCTTATTTACGAGAAAAGCTGGGACAAACAATGTAGATGCCAAAACCTAGTGAAATAAAAATATTAATTCAGAAAGGAAAAATTTTAAAAATTACATCTTGTATGTATAATTTGATTCAAAAGCAGACAATTAAATTAGGAATTCATAAATCAAGACAAAAATGGGAATCTGATCTATGTGCTAACATGATGTAAACCTTATTATTTTACATACCATATGCTTTAGAGTTGTATGCAACAAATTTTATGAGTGTGCTACCAATGTTCGAGGTTACTTTCACTACATCACCTTTTGTACACAATGGAAAATTAGCGTTAACAATACTAAGCAAAGATATTGGCTGTTCCTCTCTGAATGTTAGGATGTAGGTTTCATGAATTCAGCTTGCATTTGGGTATTCCATGGCTCTGAGTAGTATACATGCAATATCTATACAGAACTAGCTCACCCTGAATAGTTATGTACACATCCTTAACTGCATTCAGCTCAATAGAGTGTAGAGTTGAATGTTGCTGAAAACTAGTATGTGCTAACTTGATGTAAGCCTTATTATTTTACTTCATATCATTTAGCGTAGTATGCAACCAATTTTATGAGTGCGCTACCAATGTTCCAGAAATTACTTCCAGTACATCACCTTTTGTACACAATGGAACATTAGCGTTTACAGAACTAAGCAAAGACATAGGCTGTTCCACTCTCAATGTTATGATATGTGTTCCTGAATTCAGCTTGCATTTGAGTATACCATAGCTTTGAGTGTTATACATGCAATATCTATATAGTTCCAGCTCACCCTGAGTAGTTATGTTCACATCCGTAACTCAAAATGCATAGAATACAAAGTAATGCATTCAGCTCAATAGAGTGTAGAGTTGAATGTTGCTGAAAACTATGTGCTAACTTGATGAAAACCTTATTATTTTACTTACTATATGAATTAGAGTAGTACGCAAACAATTTTATGAGTGTTCTACCAATGTTCGAGAAGTTAGTTTCGGTACATCTCCTTTAGTACACAATGGAACATCAGCATTTACAGAACTAAGCAAAGATACTGGCAGTTTCTCTCTGAATGTTAGGATGTAGGTTCCTGTATTCAGCTTCCAATTGGGTATTCCATGGCTGTGAGTAGTATGCATGCAATATCTATACAGAACTAGCTCACCCTGAATAGTTATGTACACATCCTTAACTGCATTCAGCTCAATAGAGTGTAGAGTTGAATGTTGCTGAAAACTAGTATGTGCTAACTTGATGTAAGCCTTATTATTTTACTTCATATCATTTAGCGTAGTATGCAACCAATTTTATGAGTGCGCTACCAATGTTCCAGAAATTACTTTCAGTACATCACCTTTTGTACACAATGGAACATTAGCGTTTACAGAACTAAGCAAAGACATAGGCTGTTCCACTCTCAATGTTATGATATGTGTTCCTGAATTCAGCTTGCATTTGAGTATACCATAGCTTTGAGTGTTATACATGCAATATCTATATAGTTCCAGCTCACCCTGAGTAGTTATGTTCACATCCGTAACTCAAAATGCATAGAATACAAAGTAATGCATTCAGCTCAATAGAGTGTAGAGTTGAATGTTGCCTAAAACTATGTGCTAACTTGATGAAAACCTTATTATTTTACTTACTATATGAATTAGAGTAGTACGCAAACAATTTTATGAGTGTTCTACCAATGTTCGAGAAGTTAGTTTCGGTACATCTCCTTTAGTACACAATGGAACATCAGCATTTACAGAACTAAGCAAAGATACTGGCAGTTTCTCTCTGAATGTTAGGATGTAGGTTCCTGTATTCAGCTTCCAATTGGGTATTCCATGGCTGTGAGTAGTATGCATGCAATATCTATACAGTTCCAGCTCACCCTATGTAGTTATGTACACATCCTTAACTCAAAATGCATAAAATAGCAAGTAATGCATTCAGCTCAATAGAGTGTAGATTTCAATGTTGCTGAAAACTTCTATGTGCTAATAGATGTAAACCTTCTTATTTAACATACCATTTGCTTTAGAGTAGTATGCAACCAATTTTATGAGTGTGCTACCAATGTTCGAGGTTACTTTCAGTACACCACCTTTTGTACACAATGGAACATCAGCATTTACAGAACTAAGCAAAGATATAGGCTGTTCCACTCTGAATGTTACGGTATAGGTTCCTAAATTCAGCTTGCATTTGAGTATTCCATAGCTGTGAGTGGTATACATGCAATATCTATACAGTTCCAGCTCACCCTGAGTAGTTATGTACACATCCTTAACTCAAAATGCATAGAACAGAAAGTAATGCATTCAACCCAACAGAGTGCAGAGTTGAATGTTGATGAAAACTACTATGTGCTAACTTGATGTAAACATTATTAGTTTACTTACTGCATGATTTAGAGTAGTATGCAACCAATTTTATGAGTGTGCTACCAGTGCTTGAGAAATTACTTTCAGTACATCACCTTTAGTACACAATGGAGCATCAGCATTTACAGAACTAAGCAAAGATACTGGCTCTTCCTCTCTAAATGGTAGGATGTAGGTTCCTGTATTCAGCTTGCAATTGGGTATTCCATGGCTGTGAGTAGTATGCATGCAATATCTATACAGAACTAGCTCACCCTGAATAGTTATGTACACATCCTTAACTGCATTCAGCTCAATAGAGTGTAGAGTTGAATGTTGCTGAAAACTAGTATGTGCTAACTTGATGTAAACCTTATTATTTTACTTCATATCATTTAGCGTAGTATGCAAACAATTTTATGAGTGTTCTACCAATGTTCGAGAAGTTAGTTTCGGTACATCACCTTTTGTACACAATGGAACATTAGCGTTTACAGAACTAAGCAAAGACATAGGCTGTTCCACTCTCAATGTTATGATATGTGTTCCTGAATTCAGCTTCCAATTGGGTATTCCATGGCTGTGAGTAGTATGCATGCAATATCTATACAGTTCCAGCTCACCCTATGTAGTTATGTACACATCCTTAACTCAAAATGCATAAAATAGCAAGTAATGCATTCAGCTCAATAGAGTGTAGATTTCAATGTTGCTGAAAACTTCTATGTGCTAATAGATGTAAACCTTCTTATTTAACATACCATTTGCTTTAGAGTAGTATGCAACCAATTTTATGAGTGTGCTACCAATGTTCGAGGTTACTTTCAGTACACCACCTTTTGTACACAATGGAACATCAGCATTTACAGAACTAAGCAAAGATATAGGCTGTTCCACTCTGAATGTTACGGTATAGGTTCCTAAATTCAGCTTGCATTTGAGTATTCCATAGCTGTGAGTGGTATACATGCTATATCTATACAGTTCCAGCTCACCCTGAGTAGTTATGTACACATCCTTAACTCAAAATGCATAGAACAGAAAGTAATGCATTCAACCCAACAGAGTGCAGAGTTGAATGTTGATGAAAACTACTATGTGCTAACTTGATGTAAACATTATTATTTTACTTCATATCATTTAGCGTAGTATGCAACCAATTTTATGAGTGCGCTACCAATGTTCCAGAAATTACTTTCAGTACATCACCTTTTGTACACAATGGAACATTAGCGTTTACAGAACTAAGCAAAGACATAGGCTGTTCCACTCTCAATGTTATGATATGTGTTCCTGAATTCAGCTTGCATTTGAGTATACCATAGCTTAGAGTGTTATACATGCAATATCTATATAGTTCCAGCTCACCCTGAGTAGTTATGTTCACATCCGTAAATCAAAATGCATAGAATACAAAGTAATGCATTCAGCTCAATAGAGTGTAGAGTTGAATGTTGCTGAAAACTATGTGCTAACTTGATGAAAACCTTATTATTTTACTTACTATATGAATTAGAGTAGTACGCAAACAATTTTATGAGTGTTCTACCAATGTTCGAGAAGTTAGTTTCGGTACATCTCCTTTAGTACACAATGGAACATCAGCATTTACAGAACTAAGCAAAGATACTGGCAGTTTCTCTCTGAATGTTAGGATGTAGGTTCCTGTATTCAGCTTCCAATTGGGTATTCCATGGCTGTGAGTAGTATGCATGCAATATCTATACAGTTCCAGCTCACCCTATGTAGTTATGTACACATCCTTAACTCAAAATGCATAAAATAGCAAGTAATGCATTCAGCTCAATAGAGTGTAGATTTCAATGTTGCTGAAAACTTCTATGTGCTAATAGATGTAAACCTTCTTATTTAACATACCATTTGCTTTAGAGTAGTATGCAACCAATTTTATGAGTGTGCTACCAATGTTCGAGGTTACTTTCAGTACACCACCTTTTGTACACAATGGAACATCAGCATTTACAGAACTAAGCAAAGATATAGGCTGTTCCACTCTGAATGTTACGGTATAGGTTCCTAAATTCAGCTTGCATTTGAGTATTCCATAGCTGTGAGTGGTATACATGCAATATCTATACAGTTCCAGCTCACCCTGAGTAGTTATGTACACATCCTTAACTCAAAATGCATAGAACAGAAAGTAATGCATTCAACCCAACAGAGTGCAGAGTTGAATGTTGATGAAAACTACTATGTGCTAACTTGATGTAAACATTATTAGTTTACTTACTGCATGATTTAGAGTAGTATGCAACCAATTTTATGAGTGTGCTACCAGTGCTTGAGAAATTACTTTCAGTACATCACCTTTAGTACACAATGGAACATCAGCATTTACAGAACTAAGCAAAGATACTGGCTCTTCCTCTCTAAATGGTAGGATGTAGGTTCCTGTATTCAGCTTGCAATTGGGTATTCCATGGCTGTGAGTAGTATACATGCAATATCTATACAGTTCCAGCTCACCCTGTGTAGTTATGTACACATCCTTAACTCAAAATGCATAGAATAGAAAGTAATGCATTCATCTCAGTAGAGTGTAGAGTTCAATGTTGCTGAAAACTACTATGTGCTAACTTTTTTAAAATATTATTTATTTATTGAATTTTAGAAATTACAAGAATAAATGTAATAATAAAATAGTAATTAAAGTGATATTAACCATCCCCTCTCCCCTTAACCCACCCCCCTTAACCCTTATCTAAAGAAGAAGAAAAAAAAAAGAAAGAAAAGAGAAGAAAGATTGCCTGGATATCGGAGGATCCCCACTTGTTCCATGGAGTTTAAAATAATTTTGATATTTATTTTCACTTTCCCCAATTACTATAATTTTATCTTCAAAGGACCTATGTATCTAATCCTATCTTTCGTAAGTATGGTGACCAAATTTTCAAAAATATCTCATATTTATTTCTTAAATTATACGTAATATTTTCAAATGGAATACAAATATGTATTTCATTATTCCAACGATCCATAGTTAAATTTAAATCAGATTTCCAAGTAACTGCGATAACTTTTTTGGCTACTGCCAAAGCAATTTTTATAATTTTTTTCTGATACTTATTCAATTTAAATTTCGTTATTGTCCCTTCAATGTCTCCTAATAAAAATAGCAATGGACAATATGGAAGTTGTACTCCAATAATTTGTTCTAATAAAAATCTTAAATTAATCCAAAATGGTTGAATTTTAGAACAAGACCAAGTAGAATGTAAAAAAGTACCAATCTCTTGTTTACATCGAAAACATTTGTCAGACATATTTGAATTTAATCTACTTATTTTCAGTGGTGTTATATATAATATAAAAAATTATATTGTATTAATCTAAGTCGAACATTTATTGTATTTCACATACTATCAGAACATAATCTTGACCAATATTTCCATCAATTTTAACATTCAATTAAAAGCTTATTTACGAGAAAAGCTGGGACAAACAATGTAGATGCCAAAACCTAGTGAAATAAAAATATTAATTCAGAAAGGAAAAATTTAAAAAATTACATCTTGTATGTATAATTTGATTCAAAAGCAGACAATTAAATTAGGAATTCATAAATCAAGACAAAAATGGGAATCTGATCTATGTGCTAACATGATGTAAACCTTATTATTTTACATACCATATGCTTTAGAGTAGTATGCAACAAATTTTATGAGTGTGCTACCAATGTTCGAGGTTACTTTCACTATATCACCTTTTGTACACAATGGAAAATTAGCGTTAACAAAACAAAGCAAAGATATAGGCTGTTCCACTCTGAATGTTACGGTATAGGTTCCTGAATTCAGCTTGCATTTGAGTATTCCATAGCTGTGAGTGGTATACATGCAATATCTATACAGTTCCAGCTCACCCTGAGTAGTTATGTACACATCCTTAACTCAAACTGCATAGAGCAGAAAATAATGCATTCAACCCAACAGAGTGTAGAGTTGAATGTTGCTGAAAACTATGTGCTAACTTGATGAAAACCTTATTATTTTACTTACTATATGAATTAGAGTAGTACGCAAACAATTTTATGAGTGTTCTACCAATGTTCGAGAAGTTAGTTTCGGTACATCTCCTTTAGTACATAATGGAACATCTGCATTTACAGAACTAAGCAAAGATACTGGCAGTTTCTCTCTGAATGTTAGGATGTAGGTTCCTGTATTCAGCTTCCAATTGGGTATTCCATGGCTGTGAGTAGTATGCATGCAATATCTATACAGTTCCAGCTCACCCTATGTAGTTATGTACACATCCTTAACTCAAAATGCATAAAATAGCAAGTAATGCATTCAGCTCAATAGAGTGTAGATTTCAATGTTGCTGAAAACTTCTATGTGCTAATAGATGTAAACCTTCTTATTTAACATACCATTTGCTTTAGAGTAGTATGCAACCAATTTTATGAGTGTGCTACCAATGTTCGAGGTTACTTTCAGTACACCACCTTTTGTACACAATGGAACATCAGCATTTACAGAACTAAGCAAAGATATAGGCTGTTCCACTCTGAATGTTACGGTATAGGTTCCTAAATTCAGCTTGCATTTGAGTATTCCATAGCTGTGAGTGGTATACATGCAATATCTATACAGTTCCAGCTCACCCTGAGTAGTTATGTACACATCCTTAACTCAAAATGCATAGAACAGAAAGTAATGCATTCAACCCAACAGAGTGCAGAGTTGAATGTTGATGAAAACTACTATGTGCTAACTTGATGTAAACATTATTAGTTTACTTACTGCATGATTTAGAGTAGTATGCAACCAATTTTATGAGTGTGCTACCAGTGCTTGAGAAATTACTTTCAGTACATCACCTTTAGTACACAATGGAGCATCAGCATTTACAGAACTAAGCAAAGATACTGGCTCTTCCTCTCTAAATGGTAGGATGTAGGTTCCTGTATTCAGCTTGCAATTGGGTATTCCATGGCTGTGAGTAGTATACATGCAATATCTATACAGTTCCAGCTCACCCTGTGTAGTTATGTACACATCCTTAACTCAAAATGCATAGAATAGAAAGTAATGCATTCATCTCAGTAGAGTGTAGAGTTCAATGTTGCTGAAAACTACTATGTGCTAACTTTTTTAAAATATTATTTATTTATTGAATTTTAGAAATTACAAGAATAAATGTAATAATAAAATAGTAATTAAAGTGATATTAACCATCCCCTCTCCCCTTAACCCACCCCCCTTAACCCTTATCTAAAGAAGAAGAAAAAAAAAAGAAAGAAAAGAGAAGTAAGATTGCCTGGATATCGGAGGATCCCCACATGTTCCATGGAGTTTAAAATAATTTTGATATTTATTTTCACTTTCCCCAATTACTATAATTTTATCTTCAAAGGACCTATGTATCTAATCCTATCTTTCGTAAGTATGGTGACCAAATTTTCAAAAATATCTCATATTTATTTCTTAAATTATACGTAATATTTTCAAATGGAATACAAATATGTATTTCATTATTCCAACGATCCATAGTTAAATTTAAATCAGATTTCCAAGTAACTGCGATAACTTTTTTGGCTACTGCCAAAGCAATTTTTATAATTTTTTTCTGATACTTATTCAATTTAAATTTCGTTATTGTCCCTTCAATGTCTCCTAATAAAAATAGCAATGGACAATATGGAAGTTGTACTCCAATAATTTGTTCTAATAAAAATCTTAAATTAATCCAAAATGGTTGAATTTTAGAACAAGACCAAGTAGAATGTAAAAAAGTACCAATCTCTTGTTTACATCGAAAACATTTGTCAGACATATTTGAATTTAATCTACTTATTTTCAGTGGTGTTATATATAATATAAAAAAATTATATTGTATTAATCTAAGTCGAACATTTATTGTATTTCACATACTATCAGAACATAATCTTGACCAATATTTCCATCAATTTTAACATTCAATTAAAAGCTTATTTACGAGAAAAGCTGGGACAAACAATGTAGATGCCAAAACCTAGTGAAATAAAAATATTAATTCAGAAAGGAAAAATTTAAAAAATTACATCTTGTATGTATAATTTGATTCAAAAGCAGACAATTAAATTAGGAATTCATAAATCAAGACAAAAATGGGAATCTGATCTATGTGCTAACATGATGTAAACCTTATTATTTTACATACCATATGCTTTAGAGTTGTATGCAACAAATTTTATGAGTGTGCTACCAATGTTCGAGGTTACTTTCACTACATCACCTTTTGTACACAATGGAAAATTAGCGTTAACAATACTAAGCAAAGATATTGGCTGTTCCTCTCTGAATGTTAGGATGTAGGTTTCATGAATTCAGCTTGCATTTGGGTATTCCATGGCTCTGAGTAGTATACATGCAATATCTATACAGAACTAGCTCACCCTGAATAGTTATGTACACATCCTTAACTGCATTCAGCTCAATAGAGTGTAGAGTTGAATGTTGCTGAAAACTAGTATGTGCTAACTTGATGTAAGCCTTATTATTTTACTTCATATCATTTAGCGTAGTATGCAACCAATTTTATGAGTGCGCTACCAATGTTCCAGAAATTACTTTCAGTACATCACCTTTTGTACACAATGGAACATTAGCGTTTACAGAACTAAGCAAAGACATAGGCTGTTCCACTCTCAATGTTATGATATGTGTTCCTGAATTCAGCTTGCATTTGAGTATACCATAGCTTTGAGTGTTATACATGCAATATCTATATAGTTCCAGCTCACCCTGAGTAGTTATGTTCACATCCGTAACTCAAAATGCATAGAATACAAAGTAATGCATTCAGCTCAATAGAGTGTAGAGTTGAATGTTGCTGAAAACTATGTGCTAACTTGATGAAAACCTTATTATTTTACTTACTATATGAATTAGAGTAGTACGCAAACAATTTTATGAGTGTTCTACCAATGTTCGAGAAGTTAGTTTCTGTACATCTCCTTTAGTACACAATGGAACATCAGCATTTACAGAACTAAGCAAAGATATAGGCTGTTCCACTCTGAATGTTACGGTATAGGTTCCTAAATTCAGCTTGCATTTGAGTATTCCATAGCTGTGAGTGGTATACATGCTATATCTATACAGTTCCAGCTCACCCTGAGTAGTTATGTACACATCCTTAACTCAAAATGCATAGAACAGAAAGTAATGCATTCAACCCAACAGAGTGCAGAGTTGAATGTTGATGAAAACTACTATGTGCTAACTTGATGTAAACATTATTAGTTTACTTACTGCATGATTTAGAGTAGTATGCAACCAATTTTATGAGTGTGCTACCAGTGCTTGAGAAATTACTTTCAGTACATCACCTTTAGTACACAATGGAACATCAGCATTTACAGAACTAAGCCAAGATACTGGCTCTTCCTCTCTAAATGGTAGGATGTAGGTTCCTGTATTCAGCTTGCAATTGGGTATTCCATGGCTGTGAGTAGTATACATGCAATATCTATACAGTTCCAGCTCACCCTGTGTAGTTATGTACACATCCTTAACTCAAAATGCATAGAATAGAAAGTAATGCATTCATCTCAGTAGAGTGTAGAGTTCAATGTTGCTGAAAACTACTATGTGCTAACTTTTTTAAAATATTATTTATTTATTGAATTTTAGAAATTACAAGAATAAATGTAATAATAAAATAGTAATTAAAGTGATATTAACCATCCCCTCTCCCCTTAACCCACCCCCCTTAACCCTTATCTAAAGAAGAAGAAAAAAAAAAGAAAGAAAAGAGAAGAAAGATTGCCTGGATATCGGAGGATCCCCACATGTTCCATGGAGTTTAAAATAATTTTGATATTTATTTTCACTTTCCCCAATTACTATAATTTTATCTTCAAAGGACCTATGTATCTAATCCTATCTTTCGTAAGTATGGTGACCAAATTTTCAAAAATATCTCATATTTATTTCTTAAATTATACGTAATATTTTCAAATGGAATACAAATATGTATTTCATTATTCCAACGATCCATAGTTAAATTTAAATCAGATTTCCAAGTAACTGCGATAACTTTTTTGGCTACTGCCAAAGCAATTTTTATAATTTTTTTCTGATACTTATTCAATTTAAATTTCGTTATTGTCCCTTCAATGTCTCCTAATAAAAATAGCAATGGACAATATGGAAGTTGTACTCCAATAATTTGTTCTAATAAAAATCTTAAATTAATCCAAAATGGTTGAATTTTAGAACAAGACCAAGTAGAATGTAAAAAAGTACCAATCTCTTGTTTACATCGAAAACATTTGTCAGACATATTTGAATTTAATCTACTTATTTTCAGTGGTGTTATATATAATATAAAAAAATTATATTGTATTAATCTAAGTCGAACATTTATTGTATTTCACATACTATCAGAACATAATCTTGACCAATATTTCCATCAATTTTAACATTCAATTAAAAGCTTATTTACGAGAAAAGCTGGGACAAACAATGTAGATGCCAAAACCTAGTGAAATAAAAATATTAATTCAGAAAGGAAAAATTTAAAAAATTACATCTTGTATGTATAATTTGATTCAAAAGCAGACAATTAAATTAGGAATTCATAAATCAAGACAAAAATGGGAATCTGATCTATGTGCTAACATGATGTAAACATTATTTTACATACCATATGCTTTAGAGTAGTATGCAACAAATTTTATGAGTGTGCTACCAATGTTCGAGGTTACTTTCACTACATCACCTTTTGTACACAATGGAAAATTAGCGTTAACAAAACAAAGCAAAGATATAGGCTGTTCCACTCTGAATGTTACGGTATAGGTTCCTGAATTCAGCTTGCATTTGAGTATTCCATAGCTGTGAGTGGTATACATGCAATATCTATACAGTTCCAGCTCACCCTGAGTAGTTATGTACACATCCTTAACTCAAACTGCATAGAGCAGAAAATAATGCATTCAACCCAACAGAGTGTAGAGTTGAATGTTGCTGAAAACTATGTGCTAACTTGATGAAAACCTTATTATTTTACTTACTATATGAATTAGAGTAGTACGCAAACAATTTTATGAGTGTTCTACCAATGTTCGAGAAGTTAGTTTCGGTACATCTCCTTTAGTACACAATGGAACATCAGCATTTACAGAACTAAGCAAAGATACTGGCTGTTTCTCTCTGAATGTTAGGATGCAGGTTCCTGTATTCAGCTTGCAATTGGGTATTCCATGGCTGTGAGTAGTATGCATGCAATATCTATACAGTTCCAGCTCACCCTGTGTAGTTATGTACACATCCTTAACTCAAAATGCATAAAATAGCAAGTAATGCATTCAGCTCAATAGAGTGTAGATTTCAATGTTGCTGAAAACTTCTATGTGCTAATAGATGTAAACCTTCTTATTTAACATACCATTTGCTTTAGAGTAGTATGCAACCAATTTTATGAGTGTGCTACCAATGTTCGAGGTTACTTTCAGTACACCACCTTTTGTACACAATGGAACATCAGCATTTACAGAACTAAGCAAAGATATAGGCTGTTCCACTCTGAATGTTACGGTATAGGTTCCTAAATTCAGCTTGCATTTGAGTATTCCATAGCTGTGAGTGGTATACATGCTATATCTATACAGTTCCAGCTCACCCTGAGTAGTTATGTACACATCCTTAACTCAAAATGCATAGAACAGAAAGTAATGCATTCAACCCAACAGAGTGCAGAGTTGAATGTTGATGAAAACTACTATGTGCTAACTTGATGTAAACATTATTAGTTTACTTACTGCATGATTTAGAGTAGTATGCAACCAATTTTATGAGTGTGCTACCAGTGCTTGAGAAATTACTTTCAGTACATCACCTTTAGTACACAATGGAACATCAGCATTTACAGAACTAAGCAAAGATACTGGTTCTTCCTCTCTAAATGGTAGGATGTAGGTTCCTGTATTCAGCTTGCAATTGGGTATTCCATGGCTGTGAGTAGTATACATGCAATATCTATACAGTTCCAGCTCACCCTGTGTAGTTATGTACACATCCTTAACTCAAAATGCATAGAATAGAAAGTAATGCATTCATCTCAGTAGAGTGTAGAGTTCAATGTTGCTGAAAACTACTATGTGCTAACTTTTTTAAAATATTATTTATTTATTGAATTTTAGAAATTACAAGAATAAATGTAATAATAAAATAGTAATTAAAGTGATATTAACCATCCCCTCTCCCCTTAACCCACCCCCCTTAACCCTTATCTAAAGAATGTTACGAAAACCCCGTAACCAGGTAACTTACCAGCAAAGATAGATGGATCAGCTGAGTCGGATGCTACTATTTTCAAAAGTTTTATTAATAAAGGGGCACAAAAATTAAGGTTAATACAAACATTCAGATAACATGCGTCAATACTCAATCTAAAACGCTGGTACATTAATAATCACTCAGAAATAAGCTCTTTCGTTGTCTAGGGTATATAATACTGAGTCCAATTGGAAATATAAAGAGTCACTCTGAAGTCTGCAGGCTTTTCTCTTTTGGTTTCACGTGTTGGAGAGAGAGAGAGATAAAACGGAAAAACTTGCCGTTTACATCCGTGGAATCAGGGGAGCGATCTTCCCCGTTGTTAGTTAAAAGCGATCTTCCGTTGGTTCCAGCCACAAACCCCGCATTCGGAATTTAACGCACGTGGCTTATTTCAAAATGGCTTCCCGTTCCCATGGGAAGCGGTATCGTGCTTCTTGGTGTCTCCTTGGTGCGTCTGAGGGTCGTCCTCTTTCAGACCCTTCTTTATACTGCCTCACAGGATCTCAGGTGTCAATCAGGTTGCAGGTGATGCAACCTCTCTCTCTCAACCAGCCCACTTTGCCCGAGGGCTTTACAATGTCCCTGCGAGTTGGCACGTCTGCAGTTCCCAGGTGTCTCCTGAGAACAATGCCACAGTCACCAGCTTTTGTCCCAGTGGAATGTCTTTCCATTTCCTGTGTCCATTCAGCCTGTCTCTCTCTCTCTCTTTTGGGTCATTGACCCCCCTTTTCTAGGGCTCTTGCAATTCTCACAAAGGAGGGGGCTGGTATCATAACACCTCCCCTCTTAAAAAGGTTTTTACCAGCGGTTAAAACCCAGAGTGGTACAGTCTTACAGAAATTTTGAATCTAATACAATACAGAAGCTTTTCTTTTCACTACAGAGTAATACAGTTATACATTCAAGTCAGCATCTAAACAGTTAACAAGTACAGTGCCCCTTTAGTTAATATCTTAACATCTTAATATCTTAAAGTCTTGTAGCATCAGACTTCAATTCAATAACCACCTATTTATTTATTGTTTTCAGCAACAAAACTGCGGAGGTGTGATCTTAGCTTAGGTGCATCTACAAAAGTTTATGCGAATACTAATCGTTTCGGTCGGTTTACTTCGCCGGCAGGTCTGTCTTTATTATTCACAGGCTTTGGCGCAACCCGTAAAACCTGCTTTGCTGTTTTAAAAAAATAGCATCCCCATTAACCATCACCTCTCTTCTGGCGAGTCCCCCCGTTGGGACTTTGAGTAATTTGGCGTGGTGAACTCCCGCCCGCCTCGTTCATCGGGGCTATTTTTTCAACACCATGTCCCAAACTGTCAAGACCCTTCAGGCTATTTGTTTTTAATTCCAACTCCTCTTTCAGGTAGCATTTCGAATGCAACCTCTTCACACCCCACCCTGGCGTAACAATAGAGTGGGGGGCCCCGCTATTTCCCGACTCACTCTGTGAGCGATCTGCCAGGTTTAAAATTTCTTCCTTCGACTTGGGAACTACAGACCCTCCTTCAACAACAATCCTCATTCCCCCCTTAAATTCGGCATTAACCTTGGCCCCACTCTCGAACACAAACACCGTGGAACTCACACTTCCCACGGTTACCAAGGTTAACCCTTTTCCTACTGAACCAACCCTATCTGATCCACAAAGACGGCCGCCCCGTCCCCCTGAATCAAACACCTCAGACTTCCCCTGAGCTCTATTACCAGGTTCAGCACCACGTGCGCCCCCATCTTGGACACACTCAAACGGGACATTGGCCCCTTCCAGGCTTTCAATACCCGTACCTTTTTCAAATTCTAACGTCCCCCGATCCTTCCAGCTACTCTCTAGGCAGCCCCCCGTTGGGGAAGGCGCAACCCTGCGAGCTGAAACAACCTCCTCGGCCATTTCAGCTGACTTCTCCACAGCAAGGATACCCTTCCTCTCTAAGACTGCCCTCATTTCACTCTCGGGACCATCGAGAACACCTTTAGAACTCTGAACTTCTTCAAACAATTCTGCCAAACCAGACAGATTAACCATGTCCAACTCTGGACATTTTAACAACTTTATCCGTTTCTCAACTTTAGTTCCTACCTCTAGGACCTTTCTCTTCACTAAGGGCAGGGCTATTTCCTCTCCCTTACCCCCTTTTACTTTACTGCTTTCTGTTTTACCACCCTCGGAACCCTCATGGTACAGGGTCGGTAAAAACATCTTGGCCAGATCACCGCTGGCTTCATTTAAACTGTCCTCTTTCTCAGCCGCTTTTTCCGACAGGCTGCGAGTGACCGCGCATGCGCGAAAGCTTTGGGACTCTAGGGGCGGGGCCACCGTACTCGCCGGTCGGCGGGTCGGCATCATGGCTGCCCAAATCCTCCCTCCTGCTAACACACTTTGTAACAACGCGACCCACTGCTCTTGTGGCCACTTCTGGTTCACTGCCACCGTTTCAAAAAACAAGAAATAACTATCAACATCCGTCTTTTCGAACGGAGGTACTACTCTCAGCTCCCGACTAACATCAAACCGCTCTCTCCTTAGCTCCTCCCTCTCTCTTTCTCTCCCCGCTGCCGCTCTCTCGGCTGCTGCTAACTCTCTGATCCGAATTTCATGCTGTCTTTGCCTCTCAGCGTGATTCTGCTCGTTCTCCAGTTCTAACCCCTTCGCCAAATTTAACAAGTCTGATTTGGTGCTCACCTCTAGCGCCGCCACAGTCGCGCTTTCCATAAATTCACACACGTCCATCCTTGCTGGTTTTTCTGTCTGGCTACCTGCGTACCAGATCCAAATTATTTTGTTTTGACTTACAATCCCGATTGACTGACCTCCCCCTTTTTGGTGTCAAATCCCGGACGAGCCCCCACTTGTTACGAAAACCCCGTAACCAGGTAACTTACCAGCAAAGATAGATGGATCAGCTGAGTCGGATGCTACTATTTTCAAAAGTTTTATTAATAAAGGGGCACAAAAATTAAGGTTAATACAAACATTCAGATAACATGCGTCAATACTCAATCTAAACCGCAGGTACATTAATAATCACTCAGAAATAAGCTTTTTTTTTTTTTTTTTTTTTTTTTTTTACTATTTTCAAAAGTTTTATTAATAAAGGGGCACAAAAATTAAGGTTAATACAAACATTCAGATAACATGCGTCAATACTCAATCTAAAACGCTGGTACATTAATAATCACTCAGAAATAAGCTCTTTCGTTGTCTAGGGTATATAATACTGAGTCCAATTGGAAATATAAAGAGTCACTCTGAAGTCTGCAGGCTTTTCTCTTTTGGTTTCACGTGTTGGAGAGAGAGAGAGATAAAACGGAAAAACTTGCCGTTTACATCCGTGGAATCAGGGGAGCGATCTTCCCCGTTGTTAGTTAAAAGCGATCTTCCGTTGGTTCCAGCCACAAACCCCGCATTCGGAATTTAACGCACGTGGCTTATTTCAAAATGGCTTCCCGTTCCCATGGGAAGCGGTATCGTGCTTCTTGGTGTCTCCTTGGTGCGTCTGAGGGTCGTCCTCTTTCAGACCCTTCTTTATACTGCCTCACAGGATCTCAGGTGTCAATCAGGTTGCAGGTGATGCAACCTCTCTCTCTCAACCAGCCCACTTTGCCCGAGGGCTTTACAATGTCCCTGCGAGTTGGCACGTCTGCAGTTCCCAGGTGTCTCATGAGAACAATGCCACAGTCACCAGCTTTTGTCCCAGTGGAATGTCTTTCCATTTCCTGTGTCCATTCAGCCTGTCTCTCTCTCTCTCTTTTGGGTCATTGACCCCCCTTTTCTAGGGCTCTTGCAATTCTCACAAAGGAGGGGGCTGGTATCATAACAAGAAGAAGAAAAAAAAAAGAAAGAAAAGAGAAGAAAGATTGCCTGGATATCGGAGGATCCCCACATGTTCCATGGAGTTTAAAATAATTTTGATATTTATTTTCACTTTCCCCAATTACTATAATTTTATCTTCAAAGGACCTATGTATCTAATCCTATCTTTCGTAAGTATGGTGACCAAATTTTCAAAAATATCTCATATTTATTTCTTAAATTATACGTAATATTTTCAAATGGAATACAAATATGTATTTCATTATTCCAACGATCCATAGTTAAATTTAAATCAGATTTCCAAGTAACTGCGATAACTTTTTTGGCTACTGCCAAAGCAATTTTTATAATTTTTTTCTGATACTTATTCAATTTAAATTTCGTTATTGTCCCTTCAATGTCTCCTAATAAAAATAGCAATGGACAATATGGAAGTTGTACTCCAATAATTTGTTCTAATAAAAATCTTAAATTAATCCAAAATGGTTGAATTTTAGAACAAGACCAAGTAGAATGTAAAAAAGTACCAATCTCTTGTTTACATCGAAAACATTTGTCAGACATATTTGAATTTAATCTACTTATTTTCAGTGGTGTTATATATAATATAAAAAATTATATTGTATTAATCTAAGTCGAACATTTATTGTATTTCACATACTATCAGAACATAATCTTGACCAATATTTCCATCAATTTTAACATTCAATTAAAAGCTTATTTACGAGAAAAGCTGGGACAAACAATGTAGATGCCAAAACCTAGTGAAATAAAAATATTAATTCAGAAAGGAAAAATTTAAAAAATTACATCTTGTATGTATAATTTGATTCAAAAGCAGACAATTAAATTAGGAATTCATAAATCAAGACAAAAATGGGAATCTGATCTATGTGCTAACATGATGTAAACCTTATTATTTTACATACCATATGCTTTAGAGTAGTATGCAACAAATTTTATGAGTGTGCTACCAATGTTCGAGGTTACTTTCACTATATCACCTTTTGTACACAATGGAAAATTAGCGTTAACAAAACAAAGCAAAGATATAGGCTGTTCCACTCTGAATGTTACGGTATAGGTTCCTGAATTCAGCTTGCATTTGAGTATTCCATAGCTGTGAGTGGTATACATGCAATATCTATACAGTTCCAGCTCACCCTGAGTAGTTATGTACACATCCTTAACTCAAACTGCATAGAGCAGAAAATAATGCATTCAACCCAACAGAGTGTAGAGTTGAATGTTGCTGAAAACTATGTGCTAACTTGATGAAAACCTTATTATTTTACTTACTATATGAATTAGAGTAGTACGCAAACAATTTTATGAGTGTTCTACCAATGTTCGAGAAGTTAGTTTCGGTACATCTCCTTTAGTACATAATGGAACATCTGCATTTACAGAACTAAGCAAAGATACTGGCAGTTTCTCTCTGAATGTTAGGATGTAGGTTCCTGTATTCAGCTTCCAATTGGGTATTCCATGGCTGTGAGTAGTATGCATGCAATATCTATACAGTTCCAGCTCACCCTATGTAGTTATGTACACATCCTTAACTCAAAATGCATAAAATAGCAAGTAATGCATTCAGCTCAATAGAGTGTAGATTTCAATGTTGCTGAAAACTTCTATGTGCTAATAGATGTAAACCTTCTTATTTAACATACCATTTGCTTTAGAGTAGTATGCAACCAATTTTATGAGTGTGCTACCAATGTTCGAGGTTACTTTCAGTACACCACCTTTTGTACACAATGGAACATCAGCATTTACAGAACTAAGCAAAGATATAGGCTGTTCCACTCTGAATGTTACGGTATAGGTTCCTAAATTCAGCTTGCATTTGAGTATTCCATAGCTGTGAGTGGTATACATGCAATATCTATACAGTTCCAGCTCACCCTGAGTAGTTATGTACACATCCTTAACTCAAAATGCATAGAACAGAAAGTAATGCATTCAACCCAACAGAGTGCAGAGTTGAATGTTGATGAAAACTACTATGTGCTAACTTGATGTAAACATTATTAGTTTACTTACTGCATGATTTAGAGTAGTATGCAACCAATTTTATGAGTGTGCTACCAGTGCTTGAGAAATTACTTTCAGTACATCACCTTTAGTACACAATGGAGCATCAGCATTTACAGAACTAAGCAAAGATACTGGCTCTTCCTCTCTAAATGGTAGGATGTAGGTTCCTGTATTCAGCTTGCAATTGGGTATTCCATGGCTGTGAGTAGTATACATGCAATATCTATACAGTTCCAGCTCACCCTGTGTAGTTATGTACACATCCTTAACTCAAAATGCATAGAATAGAAAGTAATGCATTCATCTCAGTAGAGTGTAGAGTTCAATGTTGCTGAAAACTACTATGTGCTAACTTTTTTAAAATATTATTTATTTATTGAATTTTAGAAATTACAAGAATAAATGTAATAATAAAATAGTAATTAAAGTGATATTAACCATCCCCTCTCCCCTTAACCCACCCCCCTTAACCCTTATCTAAAGAAGAAGAAAAAAAAAAGAAAGAAAAGAGAAGAAAGATTGCCTGGATATCGGAGGATCCCCACATGTTCCATGGAGTTTAAAATAATTTTGATATTTATTTTCACTTTCCCCAATTACTATAATTTTATCTTCAAAGGACCTATGTATCTAATCCTATCTTTCGTAAGTATGGTGACCAAATTTTCAAAAATATCTCATATTTATTTCTTAAATTATACGTAATATTTTCAAATGGAATACAAATATGTATTTCATTATTCCAACGATCCATAGTTAAATTTAAATCAGATTTCCAAGTAACTGCGATAACTTTTTTGGCTACTGCCAAAGCAATTTTTATAATTTTTTTCTGATACTTATTCAATTTAAATTTCGTTATTGTCCCTTCAATGTCTCCTAATAAAAATAGCAATGGACAATATGGAAGTTGTACTCCAATAATTTGTTCTAATAAAAATCTTAAATTAATCCAAAATGGTTGAATTTTAGAACAAGACCAAGTAGAATGTAAAAAAGTACCAATCTCTTGTTTACATCGAAAACATTTGTCAGACATATTTGAATTTAATCTACTTATTTTCAGTGGTGTTATATATAATATAAAAAAATTATATTGTATTAATCTAAGTCGAACATTTATTGTATTTCACATACTATCAGAACATAATCTTGACCAATATTTCCATCAATTTTAACATTCAATTAAAAGCTTATTTACGAGAAAAGCTGGGACAAACAATGTAGATGCCAAAACCTAGTGAAATAAAAATATTAATTCAGAAAGGAAAAATTTAAAAAATTACATCTTGTATGTATAATTTGATTCAAAAGCAGACAATTAAATTAGGAATTCATAAATCAAGACAAAAATGGGAATCTGATCTATGTGCTAACATGATGTAAACATTATTTTACATACCATATGCTTTAGAGTAGTATGCAACAAATTTTATGAGTGTGCTACCAATGTTCGAGGTTACTTTCACTACATCACCTTTTGTACACAATGGAAAATTAGCGTTAACAAAACAAAGCAAAGATATAGGCTGTTCCACTCTGAATGTTACGGTATAGGTTCCTGAATTCAGCTTGCATTTGAGTATTCCATAGCTGTGAGTGGTATACATGCAATATCTATACAGTTCCAGCTCACCCTGAGTAGTTATGTACACATCCTTAACTCAAACTGCATAGAGCAGAAAATAATGCATTCAACCCAACAGAGTGTAGAGTTGAATGTTGCTGAAAACTATGTGCTAACTTGATGAAAACCTTATTATTTTACTTACTATATGAATTAGAGTAGTACGCAAACAATTTTATGAGTGTTCTACCAATGTTCGAGAAGTTAGTTTCGGTACATCTCCTTTAGTACACAATGGAACATCAGCATTTACAGAACTAAGCAAAGATACTGGCTGTTTCTCTCTGAATGTTAGGATGCAGGTTCCTGTATTCAGCTTGCAATTGGGTATTCCATGGCTGTGAGTAGTATGCATGCAATATCTATACAATTCCAGCTCACCCTGTGTAGTTATGTACACATCCTTAACTCAAAATGCATAAAATAGCAAGTAATGCATTCAGCTCAATAGAGTGTACATTTCAATGTTGCTGAAAACTTCTATGTGCTAATAGATGTAAACCTTCTTATTTAACATACCATTTGCTTTAGAGTAGTATGCAACCAATTTTATGAGTGTGCTACCAATGTTCGAGGTTACTTTCAGTACACCACCTTTTGTACACAATGGAACATCAGCATTTACAGAACTAAGCAAAGATATAGGCTGTTCCACTCTGAATGTTACGGTATAGGTTCCTAAATTCAGCTTGCATTTGAGTATTCCATAGCTGTGAGTGGTATACATGCTATATCTATACAGTTCCAGCTCACCCTGAGTAGTTATGTACACATCCTTAACTCAAAATGCATAGAACAGAAAGTAATGCATTCAACCCAACAGAGTGCAGAGTTGAATGTTGATGAAAACTACTATGTGCTAACTTGATGTAAACATTATTAGTTTACTTACTGCATGATTTAGAGTAGTATGCAACCAATTTTATGAGTGTGCTACCAGTGCTTGAGAAATTACTTTCAGTACATCACCTTTAGTACACAATGGAACATCAGCATTTACAGAACTAAGCAAAGATACTGGCTCTTCCTCTCTAAATGGTAGGATGTAGGTTCCTGTATTCAGCTTGCAATTGGGTATTCCATGGCTGTGAGTAGTATACATGCAATATCTATACAGTTCCAGCTCACCCTGTGTAGTTATGTACACATCCTTAACTCAAAATGCATAGAATAGAAAGTAATGCATTCATCTCAGTAGAGTGTAGAGTTCAATGTTGCTGAAAACTACTATGTGCTAACTTTTTTAAAATATTATTTATTTATTGAATTTTAGAAATTACAAGAATAAATGTAATAATAAAATAGTAATTAAAGTGATATTAACCATCCCCTCTCCCCTTAACCCACCCCCCTTAACCCTTATCTAAAGAAGAAGAAAAAAAAAAGAAAGAAAAGAGAAGAAAGATTGCCTGGATATCGGAGGATCCCCACATGTTCCATGGAGTTTAAAATAATTTTGATATTTATTTTCACTTTCCCCAATTACTATAATTTTATCTTCAAAGGACCTATGTATCTAATCCTATCTTTCGTAAGTATGGTGACCAAATTTTCAAAAATATCTCATATTTATTTCTTAAATTATACGTAATATTTTCAAATGGAATACAAATATGTATTTCATTATTCCAACGATCCATAGTTAAATTTAAATCAGATTTCCAAGTAACTGCGATAACTTTTTTGGCTACTGCCAAAGCAATTTTTATAATTTTTTTCTGATACTTATTCAATTTAAATTTCGTTATTGTCCCTTCAATGTCTCCTAATAAAAATAGCAATGGACAATATGGAAGTTGTACTCCAATAATTTGTTCTAATAAAAATCTTAAATTAATCCAAAATGGTTGAATTTTAGAACAAGACCAAGTAGAATGTAAAAAAGTACCAATCTCTTGTTTACATCGAAAACATTTGTCAGACATATTTGAATTTAATCTACTTATTTTCAGTGGTGTTATATATAATATAAAAAATTATATTGTATTAATCTAAGTCGAACATTTATTGTATTTCACATACTATCAGAACATAATCTTGACCAATATTTCCATCAATTTTAACATTCAATTAAAAGCTTATTTACGAGAAAAGCTGGGACAAACAATGTAGATGCCAAAACCTAGTGAAATAAAAATATTAATTCAGAAAGGAAAAATTTTAAAAATTACATCTTGTATGTATAATTTGATTCAAAAGCAGACAATTAAATTAGGAATTCATAAATCAAGACAAAAATGGGAATCTGATCTATGTGCTAACATGATGTAAACCTTATTATTTTACATACCATATGCTTTAGAGTAGTATGCAACAAATTTTATGAGTGTGCTACCAATGTTCGAGGTTACTTTCACTACATCACCTTTTGTACACAATGGAAAATTAGCGTTAACAAAACAAAGCAAAGATATAGGCTGTTCCACTCTGAATGTTACGGTATAGGTTCCTGAATTCAGCTTGCATTTGAGTATTCCATAGCTGTGAGTGGTATACATGCAATATCTATACAGTTCCAGCTCACCCTGAGTAGTTATGTACACATCCTTAACTCAAAATGCATAGAGCAGAAAATAATGCATTCAACCCAACAGAGTGTAGAGTTGAATGTTGCTGAAAACTATGTGCTAACTTGATGAAAACCTTATTATTTTACTTACTATATGAATTAGAGTAGTACGCAAACAATTTTATGAGTGTTCTACCAATGTTCGAGAAGTTAGTTTCGGTACATCTCCTTTAGTACACAATGGAACATCAGCATTTACAGAACTAAGCAAAGATACTGGCTGTTTCTCTCTGAATGTTAGGATGCAGGTTCCTGTATTCAGCTTGCAATTGGGTATTCCATGGCTGTGAGTAGTATGCATGCAATATCTATACAGTTCCAGCTCACCCTGTGTAGTTATGTACACATCCTTAACTCAAAATGCATAAAATAGCAAGTAATGCATTCAGCTCAATAGAGTGTAGATTTCAATGTTGCTGAAAACTTCTATGTGCTAATAGATGTAAACCTTCTTATTTAACATACCATTTGCTTTAGAGTAGTATGCAACCAATTTTATGAGTGTGCTACCAATGTTCGAGGTTACTTTCAGTACACCACCTTTTGTACACAATGGAACATCAGCATTTACAGAACTAAGCAAAGATATAGGCTGTTCCACTCTGAATGTTACGGTATAGGTTCCTAAATTCAGCTTGCATTTGAGTATTCCATAGCTGTGAGTGGTATACATGCTATATCTATACAGTTCCAGCTCACCCTGAGTAGTTATGTACACATCCTTAACTCAAAATGCATAGAACAGAAAGTAATGCATTCAACCCAACAGAGTGCAGAGTTGAATGTTGATGAAAACTACTATGTGCTAACTTGATGTAAACATTATTAGTTTACTTACTGCATGATTTAGAGTAGTATGCAACCAATTTTATGAGTGTGCTACCAGTGCTTGAGAAATTACTTTCAGTACATCACCTTTAGTACACAATGGAACATCAGCATTTACAGAACTAAGCAAAGATACTGGCTCTTCCTCTCTAAATGGTAGGATGTAGGTTCCTGTATTCAGCTTGCAATTGGGTATTCCATGGCTGTGAGTAGTATACATGCAATATCTATACAGTTCCAGCTCACCCTGTGTAGTTATGTACACATCCTTAACTCAAAATGCATAGAATAGAAAGTAATGCATTCATCTCAGTAGAGTGTAGAGTTCAATGTTGCTGAAAACTACTATGTGCTAACTTTTTTAAAATATTATTTATTTATTGAATTTTAGAAATTACAAGAATAAATGTAATAATAAAATAGTAATTAAAGTGATATTAACCATCCCCTCTCCCCTTAACCCACCCCCCTTAACCCTTATCTAAAGAAGAAGAAAAAAAAAAGAAAGAAAAGAGAAGAAAGATTGCCTGGATATCGGAGGATCCCCACATGTTCCATGGAGTTTAAAATAATTTTGATATTTATTTTCACTTTCCCCAATTACTATAATTTTATCTTCAAAGGACCTATGTATCTAATCCTATCTTTCGTAAGTATGGTGACCAAATTTTCAAAAATATCTCATATTTATTTCTTAAATTATACGTAATATTTTCAAATGGAATACAAATATGTATTTCATTATTCCAACGATCCATAGTTAAATTTAAATCAGATTTCCAAGTAACTGCGATAACTTTTTTGGCTACTGCCAAAGCAATTTTTATAATTTTTTTCTGATACTTATTCAATTTAAATTTCGTTATTGTCCCTTCAATGTCTCCTAATAAAAATAGCAATGGACAATATGGAAGTTGTACTCCAATAATTTGTTCTAATAAAAATCTTAAATTAATCCAAAATGGTTGAATTTTAGAACAAGACCAAGTAGAATGTAAAAAAGTACCAATCTCTTGTTTACATCGAAAACATTTGTCAGACATATTTGAATTTAATCTACTTATTTTCAGTGGTGTTATATATAATATAAAAAATTATATTGTATTAATCTAAGTCGAACATTTATTGTATTTCACATACTATCAGAACATAATCTTGACCAATATTTCCATCAATTTTAACATTCAATTAAAAGCTTATTTACGAGAAAAGCTGGGACAAACAATGTAGATGCCAAAACCTAGTGAAATAAAAATATTAATTCAGAAAGGAAAAATTTTAAAAATTACATCTTGTATGTATAATTTGATTCAAAAGCAGACAATTAAATTAGGAATTCATAAATCAAGACAAAAATGGGAATCTGATCTATGTGCTAACATGATGTAAACCTTATTATTTTACATACCATATGCTTTAGAGTAGTATGCAACAAATTTTATGAGTGTGCTACCAATGTTCGAGGTTACTTTCACTACATCACCTTTTGTACACAATGGAAAATTAGCGTTAACAAAACAAAGCAAAGATATAGGCTGTTCCACTCTGAATGTTACGGTATAGGTTCCTGAATTCAGCTTGCATTTGAGTATTCCATAGCTGTGAGTGGTATACATGCAATATCTATACAGTTCCAGCTCACCCTGAGTAGTTATGTACACATCCTTAACTCAAAATGCATAGAGCAGAAAATAATGCATTCAACCCAACAGAGTGTAGAGTTGAATGTTGCTGAAAACTATGTGCTAACTTGATGAAAACCTTATTATTTTACTTACTATATGAATTAGAGTAGTACGCAAACAATTTTATGAGTGTTCTACCAATGTTCGAGAAGTTAGTTTCGGTACATCTCCTTTAGTACACAATGGAACATCAGCATTTACAGAACTAAGCAAAGATACTGGCTGTTTCTCTCTGAATGTTAGGATGCAGGTTCCTGTATTCAGCTTGCAATTGGGTATTCCATGGCTGTGAGTAGTATGCATGCAATATCTATACAGTTCCAGCTCACCCTGTGTAGTTATGTACACATCCTTAACTCAAAATGCATAAAATAGCAAGTAATGCATTCAGCTCAATAGAGTGTAGATTTCAATGTTGCTGAAAACTTCTATGTGCTAATAGATGTAAACCTTCTTATTTAACATACCATTTGCTTTAGAGTAGTATGCAACCAATTTTATGAGTGTGCTACCAATGTTCGAGGTTACTTTCAGTACACCACCTTTTGTACACAATGGAACATCAGCATTTACAGAACTAAGCAAAGATATAGGCTGTTCCACTCTGAATGTTACGGTATAGGTTCCTAAATTCAGCTTGCATTTGAGTATTCCATAGCTGTGAGTGGTATACATGCTATATCTATACAGTTCCAGCTCACCCTGAGTAGTTATGTACACATCCTTAACTCAAAATGCATAGAACAGAAAGTAATGCATTCAACCCAACAGAGTGCAGAGTTGAATGTTGATGAAAACTACTATGTGCTAACTTGATGTAAACATTATTAGTTTACTTACTGCATGATTTAGAGTAGTATGCAACCAATTTTATGAGTGTGCTACCAGTGCTTGAGAAATTACTTTCAGTACATCACCTTTAGTACACAATGGAACATCAGCATTTACAGAACTAAGCAAAGATACTGGCTCTTCCTCTCTAAATGGTAGGATGTAGGTTCCTGTATTCAGCTTGCAATTGGGTATTCCATGGCTGTGAGTAGTATACATGCAATATCTATACAGTTCCAGCTCACCCTGTGTAGTTATGTACACATCCTTAACTCAAAATGCATAGAATAGAAAGTAATGCATTCATCTCAGTAGAGTGTAGAGTTCAATGTTGCTGAAAACTACTATGTGCTAACTTTTTTAAAATATTATTTATTTATTGAATTTTAGAAATTACAAGAATAAATGTAATAATAAAATAGTAATTAAAGTGATATTAACCATCCCCTCTCCCCTTAACCCACCCCCCTTAACCCTTATCTAAAGAAGAAGAAAAAAAAAAGAAAGAAAAGAGAAGAAAGATTGCCTGGATATCGGAGGATCCCCACATGTTCCATGGAGTTTAAAATAATTTTGATATTTATTTTCACTTTCCCCAATTACTATAATTTTATCTTCAAAGGACCTATGTATCTAATCCTATCTTTCGTAAGTATGGTGACCAAATTTTCAAAAATATCTCATATTTATTTCTTAAATTATACGTAATATTTTCAAATGGAATACAAATATGTATTTCATTATTCCAATGATCCATAGTTAAATTTAAATCAGATTTCCAAGTAACTGCGATAACTTTTTTGGCTACTGCCAAAGCAATTTTTATAATTTTTTTCTGATACTTATTCAATTTAAATTTCGTTATTGTCCCTTCAATGTCTCCTAATAAAAATAGCAATGGACAATATGGAAGTTGTACTCCAATAATTTGTTCTAATAAAAATCTTAAATTAATCCAAAATGGTTGAATTTTAGAACAAGACCAAGTAGAATGTAAAAAAGTACCAATCTCTTGTTTACATCGAAAACATTTGTCAGACATATTTGAATTTAATCTACTTATTTTCAGTGGTGTTATATATAATATAAAAAATTATATTGTATTAATCTAAGTCGAACATTTATTGTATTTCACATACTATCAGAACATAATCTTGACCAATATTTCCATCAATTTTAACATTCAATTAAAAGCTTATTTACGAGAAAAGCTGGGACAAACAATGTAGATGCCAAAACCTAGTGAAATAAAAATATTAATTCAGAAAGGAAAAATTTTAAAAATTACATCTTGTATGTATAATTTGATTCAAAAGCAGACAATTAAATTAGGAATTCATAAATCAAGACAAAAATGGGAATCTGATCTATGTGCTAACATGATGTAAACCTTATTATTTTACATACCATATGCTTTAGAGTAGTATGCAACAAATTTTATGAGTGTGCTACCAATGTTCGAGGTTACTTTCACTACATCACCTTTTGTACACAATGGAAAATTAGCGTTAACAAAACAAAGCAAAGATATAGGCTGTTCCACTCTGAATGTTACGGTATAGGTTCCTGAATTCAGCTTGCATTTGAGTATTCCATAGCTGTGAGTGGTATACATGCAATATCTATACAGTTCCAGCTCACCCTGAGTAGTTATGTACACATCCTTAACTCAAAATGCATAGAGCAGAAAATAATGCATTCAACCCAACAGAGTGTAGAGTTGAATGTTGCTGAAAACTATGTGCTAACTTGATGAAAACCTTATTATTTTACTTACTATATGAATTAGAGTAGTACGCAAACAATTTTATGAGTGTTCTACCAATGTTCGAGAAGTTAGTTTCGGTACATCTCCTTTAGTACACAATGGAACATCAGCATTTACAGAACTAAGCAAAGATACTGGCTGTTTCTCTCTGAATGTTAGGATGCAGGTTCCTGTATTCAGCTTGCAATTGGGTATTCCATGGCTGTGAGTAGTATGCATGCAATATCTATACAGTTCCAGCTCACCCTGTGTAGTTATGTACACATCCTTAACTCAAAATGCATAAAATAGCAAGTAATGCATTCAGCTCAATAGAGTGTAGATTTCAATGTTGCTGAAAACTTCTATGTGCTAATAGATGTAAACCTTCTTATTTAACATACCATTTGCTTTAGAGTAGTATGCAACCAATTTTATGAGTGTGCTACCAATGTTCGAGGTTACTTTCAGTACACCACCTTTTGTACACAATGGAACATCAGCATTTACAGAACTAAGCAAAGATATAGGCTGTTCCACTCTGAATGTTACGGTATAGGTTCCTAAATTCAGCTTGCATTTGAGTATTCCATAGCTGTGAGTGGTATACATGCTATATCTATACAGTTCCAGCTCACCCTGAGTAGTTATGTACACATCCTTAACTCAAAATGCATAGAACAGAAAGTAATGCATTCAACCCAACAGAGTGCAGAGTTGAATGTTGATGAAAACTACTATGTGCTAACTTGATGTAAACATTATTAGTTTACTTACTGCATGATTTAGAGTAGTATGCAACCAATTTTATGAGTGTGCTACCAGTGCTTGAGAAATTACTTTCAGTACATCACCTTTAGTACACAATGGAACATCAGCATTTACAGAACTAAGCAAAGATACTGGCTCTTCCTCTCTAAATGGTAGGATGTAGGTTCCTGTATTCAGCTTGCAATTGGGTATTCCATGGCTGTGAGTAGTATACATGCAATATCTATACAGTTCCAGCTCACCCTGTGTAGTTATGTACACATCCTTAACTCAAAATGCATAGAATAGAAAGTAATGCATTCATCTCAGTAGAGTGTAGAGTTCAATGTTGCTGAAAACTACTATGTGCTAACTTTTTTAAAATATTATTTATTTATTGAATTTTAGAAATTACAAGAATAAATGTAATAATAAAATAGTAATTAAAGTGATATTAACCATCCCCTCTCCCCTTAACCCACCCCCCTTAACCCTTATCTAAAGAAGAAGAAAAAAAAAAGAAAGAAAAGAGAAGAAAGATTGCCTGGATATCGGAGGATCCCCACATGTTCCATGGAGTTTAAAATAATTTTGATATTTATTTTCACTTTCCCCAATTACTATAATTTTATCTTCAAAGGACCTATGTATCTAATCCTATCTTTCGTAAGTATGGTGACCAAATTTTCAAAAATATCTCATATTTATTTCTTAAATTATACGTAATATTTTCAAATGGAATACAAATATGTATTTCATTATTCCAATGATCCATAGTTAAATTTAAATCAGATTTCCAAGTAACTGCGATAACTTTTTTGGCTACAGCCAAAGCAATTTTTATAATTTTTTTCTGATACTTATTCAATTTAAATTTCGTTATTGTCCCTTCAATGTCTCCTAATAAAAATAGCAATGGACAATATGGAAGTTGTACTCCAATAATTTGTTGTAATAAAAATCTTAAATTAATCCAAAATGGTTGAATTTTAGAACAAGACCAAGTAGAATGTAAAAAAGTACCAATCTCTTGTTTACATCGAAAACATTTGTCAGACATATTTGAATTTAATCTACTTATTTTCAGTGGTGTTATATATAATATAAAAAATTATATTGTATTAATCTAAGTCGAACATTTATTGTATTTCACATACTATCAGAACATAATCTTGACCAATATTTCCATCAATTTTAACATTCAATTAAAAGCTAATTTACGAGAAAAGCTGGGACAAACAATGTAGATGCCAAAACCTAGTGAAATAAAAATATTAATTCAGAAAGGAAAAATTTAAAAAATTACATCTTGTATGTATAATTTGATTCAAAAGCAGACAATTAAATTAGGAATTCATAAATCAAGACAAAAATGGGAATCTGATCTATGTGCTAACATGATGTAAACCTTATTATTTTACATACCATATGCTTTAGAGTAGTATGCAACAAATTTTATGAGTGTGCTACCAATGTTCGAGGTTACTTTCACTACATCACCTTTTGTACACAATGGAAAATTAGCGTTAACAATACTAAGCAAAGATATTGGCTGTTTTTCTCTGAATGTTAGGATGTAGGTTTCATGAATTCAGCTTGCATTTGGGTATTCCATGGCTCTGAGTAGTATACATGCAATATCTATACAGAACTAGCTCACCCTGAATAGTTATGTACACATCCTTAACTGCATTCAGCTCAATAGAGTGTAGAGTTGAATGTTGCTGAAAACTAGTATGTGCTAACTTGATGTAAGCCTTATTATTTTACTTCATATCATTTAGCGTAGTATGCAACCAATTTTATGAGTGCGCTACCAATGTTCCAGAAATTACTTTCAGTACATCACCTTTTGTACACAATGGAACATTAGCGTTTACAGAACTAAGCAAAGACATAGGCTGTTCCACTCTCAATGTTATGATATGTGTTCCTGAATTCAGCTTGCATTTGAGTATACCATAGCTTTGAGTGTTATACATGCAATATCTATATAGTTCCAGCTCACCCTGAGTAGTTATGTTCACATCCGTAACTCAAAATGCATAGAATACAAAGTAATGCATTCAGCTCAATAGAGTGTAGAGTTGAATGTTGCTGAAAACTATGTGCTAACTTGATGAAAACCTTATTATTTTACTTACTATATGAATTAGAGTAGTACGCAAACAATTTTATGAGTGTTCTACCAATGTTCGAGAAGTTAGTTTCGGTACATCTCCTTTAGTACACAATGGAACATCAGCATTTACAGAACTAAGCAAAGATACTGGCTGTTTCTCTCTGAATGTTAGGATGCAGGTTCCTGTATTCAGCTTCCAATTGGGTATTCCATGGCTGTGAGTAGTATGCATGCAATATCTATACAGTTCCAGCTCACCCTGTGTAGTTATGTACACATCCTTAACTCAAAATGCATAAAATAGCAAGTAATGCATTCAGCTCAATAGAGTGTAGATTTCAATGTTGCTGAAAACTTCTATGTGCTAATAGATGTAAACCTTCTTATTTAACATACCATTTGCTTTAGAGTAGTATGCAACCAATTTTATGAGTGTGCTACCAATGTTCGAGGTTACTTTCAGTACACCACCTTTTGTACACAATGGAACATCAGCATTTACAGAACTAAGCAAAGATATAGGCTGTTCCACTCTGAATGTTACGGTATAGGTTCCTAAATTCAGCTTGCATTTGAGTATTCCATAGCTGTGAGTGGTATACATGCTATATCTATACAGTTCCAGCTCACCCTGAGTAGTTATGTACACATCCTTAACTCAAAATGCATAGAACAGAAAGTAATGCATTCAACCCAACAGAGTGCAGAGTTGAATGTTGATGAAAACTACTATGTGCTAACTTGATGTAAACATTATTAGTTTACTTACTGCATGATTTAGAGTAGTATGCAACCAATTTTATGAGTGTGCTACCAGTGCTTGAGAAATTACTTTCAGTACATCACCTTTAGTACACAATGGAACATCAGCATTTACAGAACTAAGCAAAGATACTGGCTCTTCCTCTCTAAATGGTAGGATGTAGGTTCCTGTATTCAGCTTGCAATTGGGTATTCCATGGCTGTGAGTAGTATACATGCAATATCTATACAGTTCCAGCTCACCCTGTGTAGTTATGTACACATCCTTAACTCAAAATGCATAGAATAGAAAGTAATGCATTCATCTCAGTAGAGTGTAGAGTTCAATGTTGCTGAAAACTACTATGTGCTAACTTTTTTAAAATATTATTTATTTATTGAATTTTAGAAATTACAAGAATAAATGTAATAATAAAATAGTAATTAAAGTGATATTAACCATCCCCTCTCCCCTTAACCCACCCCCCTTAACCCTTATCTAAAGAAGAAGAAAAAAAAAAGAAAGAAAAGAGAAGAAAGATTGCCTGGACATCGGAGGATCCCCACATGTTCCATGGAGTTTAAAATAATTTTGATATTTATTTTCACTTTCCCCAATTACTATAATTTTATCTTCAAAGGACCTATGTATCTAATCCTATCTTTCGTAAGTATGGTGACCAAATTTTCAAAAATATCTCATATTTATTTCTTAAATTATACGTAATATTTTCAAATGGAATACAAATATGTATTTCATTATTCCAACGATCCATAGTTAAATTTAAATCAGATTTCCAAGTAACTGCGATAACTTTTTTGGCTACTGCCAAAGCAATTTTTATAAATTTTTTCTGATACTTATTCAATTTAAATTTCGTTATTGTCCCTTCAATGTCTCCTAATAAAAATAGCAATGGACAATATGGAAGTTGTACTCCAATAATTTGTTGTAATAAAAATCTTAAATTAATCCAAAATGGTTGAATTTTAGAACAAGACCAAGTAGAATGTAAAAAAGTACCAATCTCTTGTTTACATCGAAAACATTTGTCAGACATATTTGAATTTAATCTACTTATTTTCAGTGGTGTTATATATAATATAAAAAATTATATTGTATTAATCTAAGTCGAACATTTATTGTATTTCACATACTATCAGAACATAATCTTGACCAATATTTCCATCAATTTTAACATTCAATTAAAAGCTTATTTACGAGAAAAGCTGGGACAAACAATGTAGATGCCAAAACCTAGTGAAATAAAAATATTAATTCAGAAAGGAAAAATTTAAAAAATTACATCTTGTATGTATAATTTGATTCAAAAGCAGACAATTAAATTAGGAATTCATAAATCAAGACAAAAATGGGAATCTGATCTATGTGCTAACATGATGTAAACCTTATTATTTTACATACCATATGCTTTAGAGTTGTATGCAACAAATTTTATGAGTGTGCTACCAATGTTCGAGGTTACTTTCACTACATCACCTTTTGTACACAATGGAAAATTAGCGTTAACAATACTAAGCAAAGATATTGGCTGTTCCTCTCTGAATGTTAGGATGTAGGTTTCATGAATTCAGCTTGCATTTGGGTATTCCATGGCTCTGAGTAGTATACATGCAATATCTATACAGAACTAGCTCACCCTGAATAGTTATGTACACATCCTTAACTGCATTCAGCTCAATAGAGTGTAGAGTTGAATGTTGCTGAAAACTAGTATGTGCTAACTTGATGTAAGCCTTATTATTTTACTTCATATCATTTAGCGTAGTATGCAACCAATTTTATGAGTGCGCTACCAATGTTCCAGAAATTACTTTCAGTACATCACCTTTTGTACACAATGGAACATTAGCGTTTACAGAACTAAGCAAAGACATAGGCTGTTCCACTCTCAATGTTATGATATGTGTTCCTGAATTCAGCTTGCATTTGAGTATACCATAGCTTTGAGTGTTATACATGCAATATCTATATAGTTCCAGCTCACCCTGAGTAGTTATGTTCACATCCGTAACTCAAAATGCATAGAATACAAAGTAATGCATTCAGCTCAATAGAGTGTAGAGTTGAATGTTGCTGAAAACTATGTGCTAACTTGATGAAAACCTTATTATTTTACTTACTATATGAATTAGAGTAGTACGCAAACAATTTTATGAGTGTTCTACCAATGTTCGAGAAGTTAGTTTCGGTACATCTCCTTTAGTACACAATGGAACATCAGCATTTACAGAACTAAGCAAAGATACTGGCTGTTTCTCTCTGAATGTTAGGATGCAGGTTCCTGTATTCAGCTTGCAATTGGGTATTCCATGGCTGTGAGTAGTATGCATGCAATATCTATACAGTTCCAGCTCACCCTGTGTAGTTATGTACACATCCTTAACTCAAAATGCATAAAATAGCAAGTAATGCATTCAGCTCAATAGAGTGTAGATTTCAATGTTGCTGAAAACTTCTATGTGCTAATAGATGTAAACCTTCTTATTTAACATACCATTTGCTTTAGAGTAGTATGCAACCAATTTTATGAGTGTGCTACCAATGTTCGAGGTTACTTTCAGTACACCACCTTTTGTACACAATGGAACATCAGCATTTACAGAACTAAGCAAAGATATAGGCTGTTCCACTCTGAATGTTACGGTATAGGTTCCTAAATTCAGCTTGCATTTGAGTATTCCATAGCTGTGAGTGGTATACATGCTATATCTATACAGTTCCAGCTCACCCTGAGTAGTTATGTACACATCCTTAACTCAAAATGCATAGAACAGAAAGTAATGCATTCAACCCGACAGAGTGCAGAGTTGAATGTTGATGAAAACTACTATGTGCTAACTTGATGTAAACATTATTAGTTTACTTACTGCATGATTTAGAGTAGTATGCAACCAATTTTATGAGTGTGCTACCAGTGCTTGAGAAATTACTTTCAGTACATCACCTTTAGTACACAATGGAACATCAGCATTTACAGAACTAAGCAAAGATACTGGCTCTTCCTCTCTAAATGGTAGGATGTAGGTTCCTGTATTCAGCTTGCAATTGGGTATTCCATGGCTGTGAGTAGTATACATGCAATATCTATACAGTTCCAGCTCACCCTGTGTAGTTATGTACACATCCTTAACTCAAAATGCATAGAATAGAAAGTAATGCATTCATCTCAGTAGAGTGTAGAGTTCAATGTTGCTGAAAACTACTATGTGCTAACTTTTTTAAAATATTATTTATTTATTGAATTTTAGAAATTACAAGAATAAATGTAATAATAAAATAGTAATTAAAGTGATATTAACCATCCCCTCTCCCCTTAACCCACCCCCCTTAACCCTTATCTAAAGAAGAAGAAAAAAAAAAGAAAGAAAAGAGAAGAAAGATTGCCTGGACATCGGAGGATCCCCACATGTTCCATGGAGTTTAAAATAATTTTGATATTTATTTTCACTTTCCCCAATTACTATAATTTTATCTTCAAAGGACCTATGTATCTAATCCTATCTTTCGTAAGTATGGTGACCAAATTTTCAAAAATATCTCATATTTATTTCTTAAATTATACGTAATATTTTCAAATGGAATACAAATATGTATTTCATTATTCCAACGATCCATAGTTAAATTTAAATCAGATTTCCAAGTAACTGCGATAACTTTTTTGGCTACTGCCAAAGCAATTTTTATAAATGTTTTCTGATACTTATTCAATTTAAATTTCGTTATTGTCCCTTCAATGTCTCCTAATAAAAATAGCAATGGACAATATGGAAGTTGTACTCCAATAATTTGTTGTAATAAAAATCTTAAATTAATCCAAAATGGTTGAATTTTAGAACAAGACCAAGTAGAATGTAAAAAAGTACCAATCTCTTGTTTACATCGAAAACATTTGTCAGACATATTTGAATTTAATCTACTTATTTTCAGTGGTGTTATATATAATATAAAAAATTATATTGTATTAATCTAAGTCGAACATTTATTGTATTTCACATACTATCAGAACATAATCTTGACCAATATTTCCATCAATTTTAACATTCAATTAAAAGCTTATTTACGAGAAAAGCTGGGACAAACAATGTAGATGCCAAAACCTAGTGAAATAAAAATATTAATTCAGAAAGGAAAAATTTAAAAAATTACATCTTGTATGTATAATTTGATTCAAAAGCAGACAATTAAATTAGGAATTCATAAATCAAGACAAAAATGGGAATCTGATCTATGTGCTAACATGATGTAAACCTTATTATTTTACATACCATATGCTTTAGAGTTGTATGCAACAAATTTTATGAGTGTGCTACCAATGTTCGAGGTTACTTTCACTACATCACCTTTTGTACACAATGGAAAATTAGCGTTAACAATACTAAGCAAAGATATTGGCTGTTCCTCTCTGAATGTTAGGATGTAGGTTTCATGAATTCAGCTTGCATTTGGGTATTCCATGGCTCTGAGTAGTATACATGCAATATCTATACAGAACTAGCTCACCCTGAATAGTTATGTACACATCCTTAACTGCATTCAGCTCAATAGAGTGTAGAGTTGAATGTTGCTGAAAACTAGTATGTGCTAACTTGATGTAAGCCTTATTATTTTACTTCATATCATTTAGCGTAGTATGCAACCAATTTTATGAGTGCGCTACCAATGTTCCAGAAATTACTTTCAGTACATCACCTTTTGTACACAATGGAACATTAGCGTTTACAGAACTAAGCAAAGACATAGGCTGTTCCACTCTCAATGTTATGATATGTGTTCCTGAATTCAGCTTGCATTTGAGTATACCATAGCTTTGAGTGTTATACATGCAATATCTATATAGTTCCAGCTCACCCTGAGTAGTTATGTTCACATCCGTAACTCAAAATGCATAGAATACAAAGTAATGCATTCAGCTCAATAGAGTGTAGAGTTGAATGTTGCTGAAAACTATGTGCTAACTTGATGAAAACCTTATTATTTTACTTACTATATGAATTAGAGTAGTACGCAAACAATTTTATGAGTGTTCTACCAATGTTCGAGAAGTTAGTTTCGGTACATCTCCTTTAGTACACAATGGAACATCAGCATTTACAGAACTAAGCAAAGATACTGGCAGTTTCTCTCTGAATGTTAGGATGCAGGTTCCTGTATTCAGCTTGCAATTGGGTATTCCATGGCTGTGAGTAGTATACATGCAATATCTATACAGTTCCAGCTCACCCTGTGTAGTTATGTACACATCCTTAACTCAAAATGCATAAAATAGCAAGTAATGCATTCAGCTCAATAGAGTGTAGATTTCAATGTTGCTGAAAACTTCTATGTGCTAATAGATGTAAACCTTCTTATTTAACATACCATTTGCTTTAGAGTAGTATGCAACCAATTTTATGAGTGTGCTACCAGTGCTTGAGAAATTACTTTCAGTACATCACCTTTAGTACACAATGGAACATCAGCATTTACAGAACTAAGCAAACATACTGGCTCTTCCTCTCTAAATGGTAGGATGTAGGTTCCTGTATTCAGCTTGCAATTGGGTATTCCATGGCTGAGTAGTATACATGCAATATCTATACAGTTCCAGCTCACCCTGTGTAGTTATGTACACATCCTTAACTCAAAATGCATAGAATAGAAAGTAATGCATTCATCTCAGTAGAGTGTAGAGTTCAATGTTGCTGAAAACTACTATGTGCTAACTTTTTTAAAATATTATTTATTTATTGAATTTTAGAAATTACAAGAATAAATGTAATAATAAAATAGTAATTAAAGTGATATTAACCATCCCCTCTCCCCTTAACCCAGCCCCCTTAACCCTTATCTAAAGAAGAAGAAAAAAAAAAGAAAGAAAAGAGAAGAAAGATTGCCTGGATATCGGAGGATCCCCACATGTTCCATGGAGTTTAAAATAATTTTGATATTTATTTTCACTTTCCCCAATTACTATAATTTTATCTTCAAAGGACCTATGTATCTAATCCTATCTTTCGTAAGTATGGTGACCAAATTTTCAAAAATATCTCATATTTATTTCTTAAATTATACGTAATATTTTCAAATGGAATACAAATATGTATTTCATTATTCCAACGATCCATAGTTAAATTTAAATCAGATTTCCAAGTAACTGCGATAACTTTTTTGGCTACTGCCAAAGCAATTTTTATAAATTTTTTCTGATACTTATTCAATTTAAATTTCGTTATTGTCCCTTCAATGTCTCCTAATAAAAATAGCAATGGACAATATGGAAGTTGTACTCCAATAATTTGTTGTAATAAAAATCTTAAATTAATCCAAAATGGTTGAATTTTAGAACAAGACCAAGTAGAATGTAAAAAAGTACCAATCTCTTGTTTACATCGAAAACATTTGTCAGACATATTTGAATTTAATCTACTTATTTTCAGTGGTGTTATATATAATATAAAAAATTATATTGTATTAATCTAAGTCGAACATTTATTGTATTTCACATACTATCAGAACATAATCTTGACCAATATTTCCATCAATTTTAACATTCAATTAAAAGCTTATTTACGAGAAAAGCTGGGACAAACAATGTAGATGCCAAAACCTAGTGAAATAAAAATATTAATTCAGAAAGGAAAAATTTAAAAAATTACATCTTGTATGTATAATTTGATTCAAAAGCAGACAATTAAATTAGGAATTCATAAATCAAGACAAAAATGGGAATCTGATCTATGTGCTAACATGATGTAAACCTTATTATTTTACATACCATATGCTTTAGAGTTGTATGCAACAAATTTTATGAGTGTGCTACCAATGTTCGAGGTTACTTTCACTACATCACCTTTTGTACACAATGGAAAATTAGCGTTAACAATACTAAGCAAAGATATTGGCTGTTCCTCTCTGAATGTTAGGATGTAGGTTTCATGAATTCAGCTTGCATTTGGGTATTCCATGGCTCTGAGTAGTATACATGCAATATCTATACAGAACTAGCTCACCCTGAATAGTTATGTACACATCCTTAACTGCATTCAGCTCAATAGAGTGTAGAGTTGAATGTTGCTGAAAACTAGTATGTGCTAACTTGATGTAAGCCTTATTATTTTACTTCATATCATTTAGCGTAGTATGCAACCAATTTTATGAGTGCGCTACCAATGTTCCAGAAATTACTTTCAGTACATCACCTTTTGTACACAATGGAACATTAGCGTTTACAGAACTAAGCAAAGACATAGGCTGTTCCACTCTCAATGTTATGATATGTGTTCCTGAATTCAGCTTGCATTTGAGTATACCATAGCTTTGAGTGTTATACATGCAATATCTATATAGTTCCAGCTCACCCTGAGTAGTTATGTTCACATCCGTAACTCAAAATGCATAGAATACAAAGTAATGCATTCAGCTCAATAGAGTGTAGAGTTGAATGTTGCTGAAAACTATGTGCTAACTTGATGAAAACCTTATTATTTTACTTACTATATGAATTAGAGTAGTACGCAAACAATTTTATGAGTGTTCTACCAATGTTCGAGAAGTTAGTTTCGGTACATCTCCTTTAGTACACAATGGAACATCAGCATTTACAGAACTAAGCAAAGATACTGGCTGTTTCTCTCTGAATGTTAGGATGCAGGTTCCTGTATTCAGCTTGCAATTGGGTATTCCATGGCTGTGAGTAGTATGCATGCAATATCTATACAGTTCCAGCTCACCCTGTGTAGTTATGTACACATCCTTAACTCAAAATGCATAAAATAGCAAGTAATGCATTCAGCTCAATAGAGTGTAGATTTCAATGTTGCTGAAAACTTCTATGTGCTAATAGATGTAAACCTTCTTATTTAACATACCATTTGCTTTAGAGTAGTATGCAACCAATTTTATGAGTGTGCTACCAATGTTCGAGGTTACTTTCAGTACACCACCTTTTGTACACAATGGAACATCAGCATTTACAGAACTAAGCAAAGATATAGGCTGTTCCACTCTGAATGTTACGGTATAGGTTCCTAAATTCAGCTTGCATTTGAGTATTCCATAGCTGTGAGTGGTATACATGCTATATCTATACAGTTCCAGCTCACCCTGAGTAGTTATGTACACATCCTTAACTCAAAATGCATAGAACAGAAAGTAATGCATTCAACCCGACAGAGTGCAGAGTTGAATGTTGATGAAAACTACTATGTGCTAACTTGATGTAAACATTATTAGTTTACTTACTGCATGATTTAGAGTAGTATGCAACCAATTTTATGAGTGTGCTACCAGTGCTTGAGAAATTACTTTCAGTACATCACCTTTAGTACACAATGGAACATCAGCATTTACAGAACTAAGCAAAGATACTGGCTCTTCCTCTCTAAATGGTAGGATGTAGGTTCCTGTATTCAGCTTGCAATTGGGTATTCCATGGCTGTGAGTAGTATACATGCAATATCTATACAGTTCCAGCTCACCCTGTGTAGTTATGTACACATCCTTAACTCAAAATGCATAGAATAGAAAGTAATGCATTCATCTCAGTAGAGTGTAGAGTTCAATGTTGCTGAAAACTACTATGTGCTAACTTTTTTAAAATATTATTTATTTATTGAATTTTAGAAATTACAAGAATAAATGTAATAATAAAATAGTAATTAAAGTGATATTAACCATCCCCTCTCCCCTTAACCCACCCCCCTTAACCCTTATCTAAAGAAGAAGAAAAAAAAAAGAAAGAAAAGAGAAGAAAGATTGCCTGGACATCGGAGGATCCCCACATGTTCCATGGAGTTTAAAATAATTTTGATATTTATTTTCACTTTCCCCAATTACTATAATTTTATCTTCAAAGGACCTATGTATCTAATCCTATCTTTCGTAAGTATGGTGACCAAATTTTCAAAAATATCTCATATTTATTTCTTAAATTATACGTAATATTTTCAAATGGAATACAAATATGTATTTCATTATTCCAACGATCCATAGTTAAATTTAAATCAGATTTCCAAGTAACTGCGATAACTTTTTTGGCTACTGCCAAAGCAATTTTTATAAATGTTTTCTGATACTTATTCAATTTAAATTTCGTTATTGTCCCTTCAATGTCTCCTAATAAAAATAGCAATGGACAATATGGAAGTTGTACTCCAATAATTTGTTGTAATAAAAATCTTAAATTAATCCAAAATGGTTGAATTTTAGAACAAGACCAAGTAGAATGTAAAAAAGTACCAATCTCTTGTTTACATCGAAAACATTTGTCAGACATATTTGAATTTAATCTACTTATTTTCAGTGGTGTTATATATAATATAAAAAATTATATTGTATTAATCTAAGTCGAACATTTATTGTATTTCACATACTATCAGAACATAATCTTGACCAATATTTCCATCAATTTTAACATTCAATTAAAAGCTTATTTACGAGAAAAGCTGGGACAAACAATGTAGATGCCAAAACCTAGTGAAATAAAAATATTAATTCAGAAAGGAAAAATTTAAAAAATTACATCTTGTATGTATAATTTGATTCAAAAGCAGACAATTAAATTAGGAATTCATAAATCAAGACAAAAATGGGAATCTGATCTATGTGCTAACATGATGTAAACCTTATTATTTTACATACCATATGCTTTAGAGTTGTATGCAACAAATTTTATGAGTGTGCTACCAATGTTCGAGGTTACTTTCACTACATCACCTTTTGTACACAATGGAAAATTAGCGTTAACAATACTAAGCAAAGATATTGGCTGTTCCTCTCTGAATGTTAGGATGTAGGTTTCATGAATTCAGCTTGCATTTGGGTATTCCATGGCTCTGAGTAGTATACATGCAATATCTATACAGAACTAGCTCACCCTGAATAGTTATGTACACATCCTTAACTGCATTCAGCTCAATAGAGTGTAGAGTTGAATGTTGCTGAAAACTAGTATGTGCTAACTTGATGTAAGCCTTATTATTTTACTTCATATCATTTAGCGTAGTATGCAACCAATTTTATGAGTGCGCTACCAATGTTCCAGAAATTACTTTCAGTACATCACCTTTTGTACACAATGGAACATTAGCGTTTACAGAACTAAGCAAAGACATAGGCTGTTCCACTCTCAATGTTATGATATGTGTTCCTGAATTCAGCTTGCATTTGAGTATACCATAGCTTTGAGTGTTATACATGCAATATCTATATAGTTCCAGCTCACCCTGAGTAGTTATGTTCACATCCGTAACTCAAAATGCATAGAATACAAAGTAATGCATTCAGCTCAATAGAGTGTAGAGTTGAATGTTGCTGAAAACTATGTGCTAACTTGATGAAAACCTTATTATTTTACTTACTATATGAATTAGAGTAGTACGCAAACAATTTTATGAGTGTTCTACCAATGTTCGAGAAGTTAGTTTCGGTACATCTCCTTTAGTACACAATGGAACATCAGCATTTACAGAACTAAGCAAAGATACTGGCAGTTTCTCTCTGAATGTTAGGATGCAGGTTCCTGTATTCAGCTTGCAATTGGGTATTCCATGGCTGTGAGTAGTATACATGCAATATCTATACAGTTCCAGCTCACCCTGTGTAGTTATGTACACATCCTTAACTCAAAATGCATAAAATAGCAAGTAATGCATTCAGCTCAATAGAGTGTAGATTTCAATGTTGCTGAAAACTTCTATGTGCTAATAGATGTAAACCTTCTTATTTAACATACCATTTGCTTTAGAGTAGTATGCAACCAATTTTATGAGTGTGCTACCAGTGCTTGAGAAATTACTTTCAGTACATCACCTTTAGTACACAATGGAACATCAGCATTTACAGAACTAAGCAAACATACTGGCTCTTCCTCTCTAAATGGTAGGATGTAGGTTCCTGTATTCAGCTTGCAATTGGGTATTCCATGGCTGAGTAGTATACATGCAATATCTATACAGTTCCAGCTCACCCTGTGTAGTTATGTACACATCCTTAACTCAAAATGCATAGAATAGAAAGTAATGCATTCATCTCAGTAGAGTGTAGAGTTCAATGTTGCTGAAAACTACTATGTGCTAACTTTTTTAAAATATTATTTATTTATTGAATTTTAGAAATTACAAGAATAATTGTAATAATAAAATAGTAATTAAAGTGATATTAACCATCCCCTCTCCCCTTAACCCACCCCCCTTAACCCTTATCTAAAGAAGAAGAAAAAAAAAGAAAGAAAAGAGAAGAAAGATTGCCTGGATATCGGAGGATCCCCACATGTTCCATGGAGTTTAAAATAATTTTGATATTTATTTTCACTTTCCCCAATTACTATAATTTTATCTTCAAAGGACCTATGTATCTAATCCTATCTTTCGTAAGTATGGTGACCAAATTTTCAAAAATATCTCATATTTATTTCTTAAATTATACGTAATATTTTCAAATGGAATACAAATATGTATTTCATTATTCCAATGATCCATAGTTAAATTTAAATCAGATTTCCAAGTAACTGCGATAACTTTTTTGGCTACTGCCAAAGCAATTTTTATAATTTTTTTCTGATACTTATTCAATTTAAATTTCGTTATTGTCCCTTCAATGTCTCCTAATAAAAATAGCAATGGACAATATGGAAGTTGTACTCCAATAATTTGTTCTAATAAAAATCTTAAATTAATCCAAAATGGTTGAATTTTAGAACAAGACCAAGTAGAATGTAAAAAAGTACCAATCTCTTGTTTACATCGAAAACATTTGTCAGACATATTTGAATTTAATCTACTTATTTTCAGTGGTGTTATATATAATATAAAAAATTATATTGTATTAATCTAAGTCGAACATTTATTGTATTTCACATACTATCAGAACATAATCTTGACCAATATTTCCATCAATTTTAACATTCAATTAAAAGCTTATTTACGAGAAAAGCTGGGACAAACAATGTAGATGCCAAAACCTAGTGAAATAAAAATATTAATTCAGAAAGGAAAAATTTAAAAAATTACATCTTGTATGTATAATTTGATTCAAAAGCAGACAATTAAATTAGGAATTCATAAATCAAGACAAAAATGGGAATCTGATCTATGTGCTAACATGATGTAAACCTTATTATTTTACATACCATATGCTTTAGAGTAGTATGCAACAAATTTTATGAGTGTGCTACCAATGTTCGAGGTTACTTTCACTACATCACCTTTTGTACACAATGGAAAATTAGCGTTAACAATACTAAGCAAAGATATTGGCTGTTCCTCTCTGAATGTTAGGATGTAGGTTTCATGAATTCAGCTTGCATTTGGGTATTCCATGGCTCTGAGTAGTATACATGCAATATCTATACAGAACTAGCTCACCCTGAATAGTTATGTACACATCCTTAACTGCATTCAGCTCAATAGAGTGTAGAGTTGAATGTTGCTGAAAACTAGTATGTGCTAACTTGATGTAAGCCTTATTATTTTACTTCATATCATTTAGCGTAGTATGCAACCAATTTTATGAGTGCGCTACCAATGTTCCAGAAATTACTTTCAGTACATCACCTTTTGTACACAATGGAACATTAGCGTTTACAGAACTAAGCAAAGACATAGGCTGTTCCACTCTCAATGTTATGATATGTGTTCCTGAATTCAGCTTGCATTTGAGTATACCATAGCTTTGAGTGTTATACATGCAATATCTATATAGTTCCAGCTCACCCTGAGTAGTTATGTTCACATCCGTAACTCAAAATGCATAGAATACAAAGTAATGCATTCAGCTCAATAGAGTGTAGAGTTGAATGTTGCTGAAAACTATGTGCTAACTTGATGAAAACCTTATTATTTTACTTACTATATGAATTAGAGTAGTACGCAAACAATTTTATGAGTGTTCTACCAATGTTCGAGAAGTTAGTTTCGGTACATCTCCTTTAGTACACAATGGAACATCAGCATTTACAGAACTAAGCAAAGATACTGGCAGTTTCTCTCTGAATGTTAGGATGTAGGTTCCTGTATTCAGCTTCCAATTGGGTATTCCATGGCTGTGAGTAGTATGCATGCAATATCTATACAGTTCCAGCTCACCCTATGTAGTTATGTACACATCCTTAACTCAAAATGCATAAAATAGCAAGTAATGCATTCAGCTCAATAGAGTGTAGATTTCAATGTTGCTGAAAACTTCTATGTGCTAATAGATGTAAACCTTCTTATTTAACATACCATTTGCTTTAGAGTAGTATGCAACCAATTTTATGAGTGTGCTACCAATGTTCGAGGTTACTTTCAGTACACCACCTTTTGTACACAATGGAACATCAGCATTTACAGAACTAAGCAAAGATATAGGCTGTTCCACTCTGAATGTTACGGTATAGGTTCCTAAATTCAGCTTGCATTTGAGTATTCCATAGCTGTGAGTGGTATACATGCAATATCTATACAGTTCCAGCTCACCCTGAGTAGTTATGTACACATCCTTAACTCAAAATGCATAGAACAGAAAGTAATGCATTCAACCCAACAGAGTGCAGAGTTGAATGTTGATGAAAACTACTATGTGCTAACTTGATGTAAACATTATTAGTTTACTTACTGCATGATTTAGAGTAGTATGCAACCAATTTTATGAGTGTGCTACCAGTGCTTGAGAAATTACTTTCAGTACATCACCTTTAGTACACAATGGAACATCAGCATTTACAGAACTAAGCAAAGATACTGGCTCTTCCTCTCTAAATGGTAGGATGTAGGTTCCTGTATTCAGCTTGCAATTGGGTATTCCATGGCTGTGAGTAGTATACATGCAATATCTATACAGTTCCCGCTCACCCTGTGTAGTTATGTACACATCCTTAACTCAAAATCCATAGAATAGAAAGTAATGCATTCATCTCAGTAGAGTGTAGAGTTCAATGTTGCTGAAAACTACTATGTGCTAACTTTTTTAAAATATTATTTATTTATTGAATTTTAGAAATTACAAGAATAAATGTAATAATAAAATAGTAATTAAAGTGATATTAACCATCCCCTCTCCTCTTAACCCACCCCCCTTAACCCTTATCTAAAGAAGAAGGGAAAAAAAAGAAAGAAAAGAGAAGAAAGATTGCCTGGATATCGGAGGATCCCCACATGTTCCATGGAGTTTAAAATAATTTTGATATTTATTTTCACTTTCCCCAATTACTATAATTTTATCTTCAAACGACCTATGTATCTAATCCTATCTTTCGTAAGTATGGTGACCAAATTTTCAAAAATATCTCATATTTATTTCTTAAATTATACGTAATATTTTCAAATGGAATACAAATATGTATTTCATTATTCCAATGATCCATAGTTAAATTTAAATCAGATTTCCAAGTAACTGCGATAACTTTTTTGGCTACTGCCAAAGCAATTTTTATAATTTTTTTCTGATACTTATTCAATTTAAATTTCGTTATTGTCCCTTCAATGTCTCCTAATAAAAATAGCAATGGACAATATGGAAGTTGTACTCCAATAATTTGTTCTAATAAAAATCTTAAATTAATCCAAAATGGTTGAATTTTAGAACAAGACCAAGTAGAATGTAAAAAAGTACCAATCTCTTGTTTACATCGAAAACATTTGTCAGGCATATTTGAATTTAATCTACTTATTTTCAGTGGTGTTATATATAATATAAAAAATTATATTGTATTAATCTAAGTCGAACATTTATTGTATTTCACATACTATCAGAACATAATCTTGACCAATATTTCCATCAATTTTAACATTCAATTAAAAGCTTATTTACGAGAAAAGCTGGGACAAACAATGTAGATGCCAAAACCTAGTGAAATAAAAATATTAATTCAGAAAGGAAAAATTTAAAAAATTACATCTTGTATGTATAATTTGATTCAAAAGCAGACAATTAAATTAGGAATTCATAAATCAAGACAAAAATGGGAATCTGATCTATGTGCTAACATGATGTAAACCTTATTATTTTACATACCATATGCTTTAGAGTAGTATGCAACAAATTTTATGAGTGTGCTACCAATGTTCGAGGTTACTTTCACTACATCACCTTTTGTACACAATGGAAAATTAGCGTTAACAATACTAAGCAAAGATATTGGCTGTTCCTCTCTGAATGTTAGGATGTAGGTTTCATGAATTCAGCTTGCATTTGGGTATTCCATGGCTCTGAGTAGTATACATGCAATATCTATACAGAACTAGCTCACCCTGAATAGTTATGTACACATCCTTAACTGCATTCAGCTCAATAGAGTGTAGAGTTGAATGTTGCTGAAAACTAGTATGTGCTAACTTGATGTAAGCCTTATTATTTTACTTCATATCATTTAGCGTAGTATGCAACCAATTTTATGAGTGCGCTACCAATGTTCCAGAAATTACTTTCAGTACATCACCTTTTGTACACAATGGAACATTAGCGTTTACAGAACTAAGCAAAGACATAGGCTGTTCCACTCTCAATGTTATGATATGTGTTCCTGAATTCAGCTTGCATTTGAGTATACCATAGTGTTATACATGCAATATCTATATAGTTCCAGCTCACCCTGAGTAGTTATGTTCACATCCGTAACTCAAAATGCATAGAATACAAAGTAATGCATTCAGCTCAATAGAGTGTAGAGTTGAATGTTGCTGAAAACTATGTGCTAACTTGATGAAAACCTTATTATTTTACTTACTATATGAATTAGAGTAGTACGCAAACAATTTTATGAGTGTTCTACCAATGTTCGAGAAGTTAGTTTCGGTACATCTCCTTTAGTACACAATGGAACATCAGCATTTACAGAACTAAGCAAAGATACTGGCAGTTTCTCTCTGAATGTTAGGATGTAGGTTCCTGTATTCAGCTTCCAATTGGGTATTCCATGGCTGTGAGTAGTATGCATGCAATATCTATACAGTTCCAGCTCACCCTATGTAGTTATGTACACATCCTTAACTCAAAATGCATAAAATAGCAAGTAATGCATTCAGCTCAATAGAGTGTAGATTTCAATGTTGCTGAAAACTTCTATGTGCTAATAGATGTAAACCTTCTTATTTAACATACCATTTGCTTTAGAGTAGTATGCAACCAATTTTATGAGTGTGCTACCAATGTTCGAGGTTACTTTCAGTACACCACCTTTTGTACACAATGGAACATCAGCATTTACAGAACTAAGCAAAGATATAGGCTGTTCCACTCTGAATGTTACGGTATAGGTTCCTAAATTCAGCTTGCATTTGAGTATTCCATAGCTGTGAGTGGTATACATGCAATATCTATACAGTTCCAGCTCACCCTGAGTAGTTATGTACACATCCTTAACTCAAAATGCATAGAACAGAAAGTAATGCATTCAACCCAACAGAGTGCAGAGTTGAATGTTGATGAAAACTACTATGTGCTAACTTGATGTAAACATTATTAGTTTACTTACTGCATGATTTAGAGTAGTATGCAACCAATTTTATGAGTGTGCTACCAGTGCTTGAGAAATTACTTTCAGTACATCACCTTTAGTACACAATGGAACATCAGCATTTACAGAACTAAGCAAAGATACTGGCTCTTCCTCTCTAAATGGTAGGATGTAGGTTCCTGTATTCAGCTTGCAATTGGGTATTCCATGGCTGTGAGTAGTATACATGCAATATCTATACAGTTCCCGCTCACCCTGTGTAGTTATGTACACATCCTTAACTCAAAATCCATAGAATAGAAAGTAATGCATTCATCTCAGTAGAGTGTAGAGTTCAATGTTGCTGAAAACTACTATGTGCTAACTTTTTTAAAATATTATTTATTTATTGAATTTTAGAAATTACAAGAATAAATGTAATAATAAAATAGTAATTAAAGTGATATTAACCATCCCCTCTCCCCTTAACCCACCCCCCTTAACCCTTATCTAAAGAAGAAGGGAAAAAAAAGAAAGAAAAGAGAAGAAAGATTGCCTGGATATCGGAGGATCCCCACATGTTCCATGGAGTTTAAAATAATTTTGATATTTATTTTCACTTTCCCCAATTACTATAATTTTATCTTCAAACGACCTATGTATCTAATCCTATCTTTCGTAAGTATGGTGACCAAATTTTCAAAAATATCTCATATTTATTTCTTAAATTATACGTAATATTTTCAAATGGAATACAAATATGTATTTCATTATTCCAATGATCCATAGTTAAATTTAAATCAGATTTCCAAGTAACTGCGATAACTTTTTTGGCTACTGCCAAAGCAATTTTTATAATTTTTTTCTGATACTTATTCAATTTAAATTTCGTTATTGTCCCTTCAATGTCTCCTAATAAAAATAGCAATGGACAATATGGAAGTTGTACTCCAATAATTTGTTGTAATAAAAATCTTAAATTAATCCAAAATGGTTGAATTTTAGAACAAGACCAAGTAGAATGTAAAAAAGTACCAATCTCTTGTTTACATCGAAAACATTTGTCAGACATATTTGAATTTAATCTACTTATTTTCAGTGGTGTTATATATAATATAAAAAATTATATTGTATTAATCTAAGTCGAACATTTATTGTATTTCACATACTATCAGAACATAATCTTGACCAATATTTCCATCAATTTTAACATTCAATTAAAAGCTTATTTACGAGAAAAGCTGGGACAAACAATGTAGATGCCAAAACCTAGTGAAATAAAAATATTAATTCAGAAAGGAAAAATTTAAAAAATTACATCTTGTATGTATAATTTGATTCAAAAGCAGACAATTAAATTAGGAATTCATAAATCAAGACAAAAATGGGAATCTGATCTATGTGCTAACATGATGTAAACCTTATTATTTTACATACCATATGCTTTAGAGTAGTATGCAACAAATTTTATGAGTGTGCTACCAATGTTCGAGGTTACTTTCACTACATCACCTTTTGTACACAATGGAAAATTAGCGTTAACAATACTAAGCAAAGATATTGGCTGTTCCTCTCTGAATGTTAGGATGTAGGTTTCATGAATTCAGCTTGCATTTGGGTATTCCATGGCTCTGAGTAGTATACATGCAATATCTATACAGAACTAGCTCACCCTGAATAGTTATGTACACATCCTTAACTGCATTCAGCTCAATAGAGTGTAGAGTTGAATGTTGCTGAAAACTAGTATGTGCTAACTTGATGTAAGCCTTATTATTTTACTTCATATCATTTAGCGTAGTATGCAACCAATTTTATGAGTGCGCTACCAATGTTCCAGAAATTACTTTCAGTACATCTCCTTTAGTACACAATGGAACATTAGCGTTTACAGAACTAAGCAAAGACATAGGCTGTTCCACTCTCAATGTTATGATATGTGTTCCTGAATTCAGCTTGCATTTGAGTATACCATAGCTTTGAGTGTTATACATGCAATATCTATATAGTTCCAGCTCACCCTGAGTAGTTATGTTCACATCCGTAACTCAAAATGCATAGAATACAAAGTAATGCATTCAGCTCAATAGAGTGTAGATTTCAATGTTGCTGAAAACTTCTATGTGCTAATAGATGTAAACCTTCTTATTTAACATACCATTTGCTTTAGAGTAGTATGCAACCAATTTTATGAGTGTGCTACCAATGTTCGAGGTTACTTTCAGTACACCACCTTTTGTACACAATGGAACATCAGCATTTACAGAACTAAGCAAAGATATAGGCTGTTCCACTCTGAATGTTACGGTATAGGTTCCTAAATTCAGCTTGCATTTGAGTATTCCATAGCTGTGAGTGGTATACATGCAATATCTATACAGTTCCAGCTCACCCTGAGTAGTTATGTACACATCCTTAACTCAAAATGCATAGAACAGAAAGTAATGCATTCAACCCAACAGAGTGCAGAGTTGAATGTTGATGAAAACTACTATGTGCTAACTTGATGTAAACATTATTAGTTTACTTACTGCATGATTTAGAGTAGTATGCAACCAATTTTATGAGTGTGCTACCAGTGCTTGAGAAATTACTTTCAGTACATCACCTTTAGTACACAATGGAACATCAGCATTTACAGAACTAAGCAAAGATACTGGCTCTTCCTCTCTAAATGGTAGGATGTAGGTTCCTGTATTCAGCTTGCAATTGGGTATTCCATGGCTGAGTAGTATACATGCAATATCTATACAGTTCCAGCTCACCCTGTGTAGTTATGTACACATCCTTAACTCAAAATGCATAGAATAGAAAGTAATGCATTCATCTCAGTAGAGTGTAGAGTTCAATGTTGCTGAAAACTACTATGTGCTAACTTTTTTAAAATATTATTTATTTATTGAATTTTAGAAATTACAAGAATAAATGTAATAATAAAATAGTAATTAAAGTGATATTAACCATCCCCTCTCCCCTTAACCCACCCCCCTTAACCCTTATCTAAAGAAGAAAAAAAAAGAAAGAAAAGAGAAGAAAGATTGCCTGGATATCGGAGGATCCCCACATGTTCCATGGAGTTTAAAATAATTTTGATATTTATTTTCACTTTCCCCAATTACTATAATTTTATCTTCAAACGACCTATGTATCTAATCCTATCTTTCGTAAGTATGGTGACCAAATTTTCAAAAATATCTCATATTTATTTCTTAAATTATACGTAATATTTTCAAATGGAATACAAATATGTATTTCATTATTCCAATGATCCATAGTTAAATTTAAATCAGATTTCCAAGTAACTGCGATAACTTTTTTGGCTACTGCCAAAGCAATTTTTATAAATTTTTTCTGATACTTATTCAATTTAAATTTCGTTATTGTCCCTTCAATGTCTCCTAATAAAAATAGCAATGGACAATATGGAAGTTGTACTCCAATAATTTGTTGTAATAAAAATCTTAAATTAATCCAAAATGGTTGAATTTTAGAACAAGACCAAGTAGAATGTAAAAAAGTACCAATCTCTTGTTTACATCGAAAACATTTGTCAGACATATTTGAATTTAATCTACTTATTTTCAGTGGTGTTATATATAATATAAAAAATTATATTGTATTAATCTAAGTCGAACATTTATTGTATTTCACATACTATCAGAACATAATCTTGACCAATATTTCCATCAATTTTAACATTCAATTAAAAGCTTATTTACGAGAAAAGCTGGGACAAACAATGTAGATGCCAAAACCTAGTGAAATAAAAATATTAATTCAGAAAGGAAAAATTTAAAAAATTACATCTTGTATGTATAATTTGATTCAAAAGCAGACAATTAAATTAGGAATTCATAAATCAAGACAAAAATGGGAATCTGATCTATGTGCTAACATGATGTAAACCTTATTATTTTACATACCATATGCTTTAGAGTAGTATGCAACAAATTTTATGAGTGTGCTACCAATGTTCGAGGTTACTTTCACTACATCACCTTTTGTACACAATGGAAAATTAGCGTTAACAATACTAAGCAAAGATATTGGCTGTTCCTCTCTGAATGTTAGGATGTAGGTTTCATGAATTCAGCTTGCATTTGGGTATTCCATGGCTCTGAGTAGTATACATGCAATATCTATACAGAACTAGCTCACCCTGAATAGTTATGTACACATCCTTAACTGCATTCAGCTCAATAGAGTGTAGAGTTGAATGTTGCTGAAAACTAGTATGTGCTAACTTGATGTAAGCCTTATTATTTTACTTCATATCATTTAGCGTAGTATGCAACCAATTTTATGAGTGCGCTACCAATGTTCCAGAAATTACTTCCAGTACATCACCTTTTGTACACAATGGAACATTAGCGTTTACAGAACTAAGCAAAGACATAGGCTGTTCCACTCTCAATGTTATGATATGTGTTCCTGAATTCAGCTTGCATTTGAGTATACCATAGCTTTGAGTGTTATACATGCAATATCTATATAGTTCCAGCTCACCCTGAGTAGTTATGTTCACATCCGTAACTCAAAATGCATAGAATACAAAGTAATGCATTCAGCTCAATAGAGTGTAGAGTTGAATGTTGCTGAAAACTATGTGCTAACTTGATGAAAACCTTATTATTTTACTTACTATATGAATTAGAGTAGTACGCAAACAATTTTATGAGTGTTCTACCAATGTTCGAGAAGTTAGTTTCGGTACATCTCCCTTAGTACACAATGGAACATCAGCATTTACAGAACTAAGCAAAGATACTGGCAGTTTCTCTCTGAATGTTAGGATGTAGGTTCCTGTATTCAGCTTCCAATTGGGTATTCCATGGCTGTGAGTAGTATGCATGCAATATCTATACAGTTCCAGCTCACCCTATGTAGTTATGTACACATCCTTAACTCAAAATGCATAAAATAGCAAGTAATGCATTCAGCTCAATAGAGTTTAGATTTCAATGTTGCTGAAAACTTCTATGTGCTAATAGATGTAAACCTTCTTATTTAACATACCATTTGCTTTAGAGTAGTATGCAACCAATTTTATGAGTGTGCTACCAATGTTCGAGGTTACTTTCAGTACACTACCTTTTGTACACAATGGAACATCAGCATTTACAGAACTAAGCAAAGATATAGGCTGTTCCACTCTGAATGTTACGGTATAGGTTCCTAAATTCAGCTTGCATTTGAGTATTCCATAGCTGTGAGTGGTATACATGCAATATCTATACAGTTCCAGCTCACCCTGAGTAGTTCTGTACACATCCTTAACTCAAAATGCATAGAACAGAAAGTAATGCATTCAACCCAACAGAGTGCAGAGTTGAATGTTGATGAAAACTACTATGTGCTAACTTGATGTAAACATTATTAGTTTACTTACTGCATGATTTAGAGTAGTATGCAACCAATTTTATGAGTGTGCTACCAGTGCTTGAGAAATTACTTTCAGTACATCACCTTTAGTACACAATGGAACATCAGCATTTACAGAACTAAGCAAAGATACTGGCTCTTCCTCTCTAAATGGTAGGATGTAGGTTCCTGTATTCAGCTTGCAATTGGGTATTCCATGGCTGTGAGTAGTATACATGCAATATCTATACAGTTCCAGCTCACCCTGTGTAGTTATGTACACATCCTTAACTCAAAATGCATAGAATAGAAAGTAATGCATTCATCTCAGTAGAGTGTAGAGTTCAATGTTGCTAAAAACTACTATGTGCTAACTTTTTTAAAATATTATTTATTTATTGAATTTTAGAAATTACAAGAATAAATGTAATAATAAAATAGTAATTAAAGTGATATTAACCATCCCCTCTCCCCTTAACCCACCCCCCTTAACCCTTATCTAAAGAAGAAGAAAAAAAAAGAAAGAAAAGAGAAGAAAGATTGCCTGGATATCGGAGGATCCCCACATGTTCCATGGAGTTTAAAATAATTTTGATATTTATTTTCACTTTCCCCAATTACTATAATTTTATCTTCAAACGACCTATGTATCTAATCCTATCTTTCGTAAGTATGGTGACCAAATTTTCAAAAATATCTCATATTTATTTCTTAAATTATACGTAATATTTTCAAATGGAATACAAATATGTATTTCATTATTCCAACGATCCATAGTTAAATTTAAATCAGATTTCCAAGTAACTGCGATAACTTTTTTGGCTACTGCCAAAGCAATTTTTATAAATTTTTTCTGATACTTATTCAATTTAAATTTCGTTATTGTCCCTTCAATGTCTCCTAATAAAAATAGCAATGGACAATATGGAAGTTGTACTCCAATAATTTGTTGTAATAAAAATCTTAAATTAATCCAAAATGGTTGAATTTTAGAACAAGACCAAGTAGAATGTAAAAAAGTACCAATCTCTTGTTTACATCGAAAACATTTGTCAGACATATTTGAATTTAATCTACTTATTTTCAGTGGTGTTATATATAATATAAAAAATTATATTGTATTAATCTAAGTCGAACATTTATTGTATTTCACATACTATCAGAACATAATCTTGACCAATATTTCCATCAATTTTAACATTCAATTAAAAGCTTATTTACGAGAAAAGCTGGGACAAACAATGTAGATGCCAAAACCTAGTGAAATAAAAATATTAATTCAGAAAGGAAAAATTTAAAAAATTACATCTTGTATGTATAATTTGATTCAAAAGCAGACAATATCCATAAATCAAGACAAAAATGGGAATCTGATCTATGTGCTAACATGATGTAAACCTTATTATTTTACATACCATATGCTTTAGAGTAGTATGCAACAAATTTTATGAGTGTGCTACCAATGTTCGAGGTTACTTTCACTACATCACCTTTTGTACACAATGGAAAATTAGCGTTAACAATACTAAGCAAAGATATTGGCTGTTCCTCTCTGAATGTTAGGATGTAGGTTTCATGAATTCAGCTTGCATTTGGGTATTCCATGGCTCTGAGTAGTATACATGCAATATCTATACAGAACTAGCTCACCCTGAATAGTTATGTACACATCCTTAACTGCATTCAGCTCAATAGAGTGTAGAGTTGAATGTTGCTGAAAACTAGTATGTGCTAACTTGATGTAAGCCTTATTATTTTACTTCATATCATTTAGCGTAGTATGCAACCAATTTTATGAGTGCGCTACCAATGTTCCAGAAATTACTTTCAGTACATCTCCTTTAGTACACAATGGAACATTAGCGTTTACAGAACTAAGCAAAGACATAGGCTGTTCCACTCTCAATGTTATGATATGTGTTCCTGAATTCAGCTTGCATTTGAGTATACCATAGCTTTGAGTGTTATACATGCAATATCTATATAGTTCCAGCTCACCCTGAGTAGTTATGTTCACATCCGTAACTCAAAATGCATAGAATACAAAGTAATGCATTCAGCTCAATAGAGTGTAGATTTCAATGTTGCTGAAAACTTCTATGTGCTAATAGATGTAAACCTTCTTATTTAACATACCATTTGCTTTAGAGTAGTATGCAACCAATTTTATGAGTGTGCTACCAATGTTCGAGGTTACTTTCAGTACACCACCTTTTGTACACAATGGAACATCAGCATTTACAGAACTAAGCAAAGATATAGGCTGTTCCACTCTGAATGTTACGGTATAGGTTCCTAAATTCAGCTTGCATTTGAGTATTCCATAGCTGTGAGTGGTATACATGCAATATCTATACAGTTCCAGCTCACCCTGAGTAGTTATGTACACATCCTTAACTCAAAATGCATAGAACAGAAAGTAATGCATTCAACCCAACAGAGTGCAGAGTTGAATGTTGATGAAAACTACTATGTGCTAACTTGATGTAAACATTATTAGTTTACTTACTGCATGATTTAGAGTAGTATGCAACCAATTTTATGAGTGTGCTACCAGTGCTTGAGAAATTACTTTCAGTACATCACCTTTAGTACACAATGGAACATCAGCATTTACAGAACTAAGCAAAGATACTGGCTCTTCCTCTCTAAATGGTAGGATGTAGGTTCCTGTATTCAGCTTGCAATTGGGTATTCCATGGCTGTGAGTAGTATACATGCAATATCTATACAGTTCCAGCTCACCCTGTGTAGTTATGTACACATCCTTAACTCAAAATGCATAGAATAGAAAGTAATGCATTCATCTCAGTAGAGTGTAGAGTTCAATGTTGCTGAAAACTACTATGTGCTAACTTTTTTAAAATATTATTTATTTATTGAATTTTAGAAATTACAAGAATAAATGTAATAATAAAATAGTAATTAAAGTGATATTAACCATCCCCTCTCCCCTTAACCCACCCCCCTTAACCCTTATCTAAAGAAGAAGAAAAAAAAAGAAAGAAAAGAGAAGAAAGATTGCCTGGATATCGGAGGATCCCCACATGTTCCATGGAGTTTAAAATAATTTTGATATTTATTTTCACTTTCCCCAATTACTATAATTTTATCTTCAAACGACCTATGTATCTAATCCTATCTTTCGTAAGTATGGTGACCAAATTTTCAAAAATATCTCATATTTATTTCTTAAATTATACGTAATATTTTCAAATGGAATACAAATATGTATTTCATTATTCCAACGATCCATAGTTAAATTTAAATCAGATTTCCAAGTAACTGCGATAACTTTTTTGGCTACTGCCAAAGCAATTTTTATAAATTTTTTCTGATACTTATTCAATTTAAATTTCGTTATTGTCCCTTCAATGTCTCCTAATAAAAATAGCAATGGACAATATGGAAGTTGTACTCCAATAATTTGTTGTAATAAAAATCTTAAATTAATCCAAAATGGTTGAATTTTAGAACAAGACCAAGTAGAATGTAAAAAAGTACCAATCTCTTGTTTACATCGAAAACATTTGTCAGACATATTTGAATTTAATCTACTTATTTTCAGTGGTGTTATATATAATATAAAAAATTATATTGTATTAATCTAAGTCGAACATTTATTGTATTTCACATACTATCAGAACATAATCTTGACCAATATTTCCATCAATTTTAACATTCAATTAAAAGCTTATTTACGAGAAAAGCTGGGACAAACAATGTAGATGCCAAAACCTAGTGAAATAAAAATATTAATTCAGAAAGGAAAAATTTAAAAAATTACATCTTGTATGTATAATTTGATTCAAAAGCAGACAATTAAATTAGGAATTCATAAATCAAGACAAAAATGGGAATCTGATCTATGTGCTAACATGATGTAAACCTTATTATTTTACATACCATATGCTTTAGAGTAGTATGCAACAAATTTTATGAGTGTGCTACCAATGTTCGAGGTTACTTTCACTACATCACCTTTTGTACACAATGGAAAATTAGCGTTAACAATACTAAGCAAAGATATTGGCTGTTCCTCTCTGAATGTTAGGATGTAGGTTTCATGAATTCAGCTTGCATTTGGGTATTCCATGGCTCTGAGTAGTATACATGCAATATCTATACAGAACTAGCTCACCCTGAATAGTTATGTACACATCCTTAACTGCATTCAGCTCAATAGAGTGTAGAGTTGAATGTTGCTGAAAACTAGTATGTGCTAACTTGATGTAAGCCTTATTATTTTACTTCATATCATTTAGCGTAGTATGCAACCAATTTTATGAGTGCGCTACCAATGTTCCAGAAATTACTTTCAGTACATCTCCTTTAGTACACAATGGAACATTAGCGTTTACAGAACTAAGCAAAGACATAGGCTGTTCCACTCTCAATGTTATGATATGTGTTCCTGAATTCAGCTTGCATTTGAGTATACCATAGCTGTGAGTGGTATACATGCAATATCTATACAGTTCCAGCTCACCCTGAGTAGTTATGTACACATCCTTAACTCAAAATGCATAGAACAGAAAGTAATGCATTCAACCCAACAGAGTGCAGAGTTGAATGTTGATGAAAACTACTATGTGCTAACTTGATGTAAACATTATTAGTTTACTTACTGCATGATTTAGAGTAGTATGCAACCAATTTTATGAGTGTGCTACCAGTGCTTGAGAAATTACTTTCAGTACATCACCTTTAGTACACAATGGAACATCAGCATTTACAGAACTAAGCAAAGATACTGGCTCTTCCTCTCTAAATGGTAGGATGTAGGTTCCTGTATTCAGCTTGCAATTGGGTATTCCATGGCTGAGTAGTATACATGCAATATCTATACAGTTCCAGCTCACCCTGTGTAGTTATGTACACATCCTTAACTCAAAATGCATAGAATAGAAAGTAATGCATTCATCTCAGTAGAGTGTAGAGTTCAATGTTGCTGAAAACTACTATGTGCTAACTTTTTTAAAATATTATTTATTTATTGAATTTTAGAAATTACAAGAATAAATGTAATAATAAAATAGTAATTAAAGTGATATTAACCATCCCCTCTCCCCTTAACCCACCCCCCTTAACCCTTATCTAAAGAAGAAGAAAAAAAAAGAAAGAAAAGAGAAGAAAGATTGCCTGGATATCGGAGGATCCCCACATGTTCCATGGAGTTTAAAATAATTTTGATATTTATTTTCACTTTCCCCAATTACTATAATTTTATCTTCAAACGACCTATGTATCTAATCCTATCTTTCGTAAGTATGGTGACCAAATTTTCAAAAATATCTCATATTTATTTCTTAAATTATACGTAATATTTTCAAATGGAATACAAATATGTATTTCATTATTCCAATGATCCATAGTTAAATTTAAATCAGATTTCCAAGTAACTGCGATAACTTTTTTGGCTACTGCCAAAGCAATTTTTATAAATTTTTTCTGATACTTATTCAATTTAAATTTCGTTATTGTCCCTTCAATGTCTCCTAATAAAAATAGCAATGGACAATATGGAAGTTGTACTCCAATAATTTGTTGTAATAAAAATCTTAAATTAATCCAAAATGGTTGAATTTTAGAACAAGACCAAGTAGAATGTAAAAAAGTACCAATCTCTTGTTTACATCGAAAACATTTGTCAGACATATTTGAATTTAATCTACTTATTTTCAGTGGTGTTATATATAATATAAAAAATTATATTGTATTAATCTAAGTCGAACATTTATTGTATTTCACATACTATCAGAACATAATCTTGACCAATATTTCCATCAATTTTAACATTCAATTAAAAGCTTATTTACGAGAAAAGCTGGGACAAACAATGTAGATGCCAAAACCTAGTGAAATAAAAATATTAATTCAGAAAGGAAAAATTTAAAAAATTACATCTTGTATGTATAATTTGATTCAAAAGCAGACAATTAAATTAGGAATTCATAAATCAAGACAAAAATGGGAATCTGATCTATGTGCTAACATGATGTAAACCTTATTATTTTACATACCATATGCTTTAGAGTTGTATGCAACAAATTTTATGAGTGTGCTACCAATGTTCGAGGTTACTTTCACTACATCACCTTTTGTACACAATGGAAAATTAGCGTTAACAATACTAAGCAAAGATATTGGCTGTTCCTCTCTGAATGTTAGGATGTAGGTTTCATGAATTCAGCTTGCATTTGGGTATTCCATGGCTCTGAGTAGTATACATGCAATATCTATACAGAACTAGCTCACCCTGAATAGTTATGTACACATCCTTAACTGCATTCAGCTCAATAGAGTGTAGAGTTGAATGTTGCTGAAAACTAGTATGTGCTAACTTGATGTAAGCCTTATTATTTTACTTCATATCATTTAGCGTAGTATGCAACCAATTTTATGAGTGCGCTACCAATGTTCCAGAAATTACTTTCAGTACATCACCTTTTGTACACAATGGAACATTAGCGTTTACAGAACTAAGCAAAGACATAGGCTGTTCCACTCTCAATGTTATGATATGTGTTCCTGAATTCAGCTTGCATTTGAGTATACCATAGCTTTGAGTGTTATACATGCAATATCTATATAGTTCCAGCTCACCCTGAGTAGTTATGTTCACATCCGTAACTCAAAATGCATAGAATACAAAGTAATGCATTCAGCTCAATAGAGTGTAGAGTTGAATGTTGCTGAAAACTATGTGCTAACTTGATGAAAACCTTATTATTTTACTTACTATATGAATTAGAGTAGTACGCAAACAATTTTATGAGTGTTCTACCAATGTTCGAGAAGTTAGTTTCGGTACATCTCCTTTAGTACACAATGGAACATCAGCATTTACAGAACTAAGCAAAGATACTGGCTGTTTCTCTCTGAATGTTAGGATGCAGGTTCCTGTATTCAGCTTGCAATTGGGTATTCCATGGCTGTGAGTAGTATACATGCAATATCTATACAGTTCCAGCTCACCCTGTGTAGTTATGTACACATCCTTAACTCAAAATGCATAAAATAGCAAGTAATGCATTCAGCTCAATAGAGTGTAGATTTCAATGTTGCTGAAAACTTCTATGTGCTAATAGATGTAAACCTTCTTATTTAACATACCATTTGCTTTAGAGTAGTATGCAACCAATTTTATGAGTGTGCTACCAGTGCTTGAGAAATTACTTTCAGTACATCACCTTTAGTACACAATGGAACATCAGCATTTACAGAACTAAGCAAACATACTGGCTCTTCCTCTCTAAATGGTAGGATGTAGGTTCCTGTATTCAGCTTGCAATTGGGTATTCCATGGCTGAGTAGTATACATGCAATATCTATACAGTTCCAGCTCACCCTGTGTAGTTATGTACACATCCTTAACTCAAAATGCATAGAATAGAAAGTAATGCATTCATCTCAGTAGAGTGTAGAGTTCAATGTTGCTGAAAACTACTATGTGCTAACTTTTTTAAAATATTATTTATTTATTGAATTTTAGAAATTACAAGAATAATTGTAATAATAAAATAGTAATTAAAGTGATATTAACCATCCCCTCTCCCCTTAACCCACCCCCCTTAACCCTTATCTAAAGAAGAAGAAAAAAAAAGAAAGAAAAGAGAAGAAAGATTGCCTGGATATCGGAGGATCCCCACATGTTCCATGGAGTTTAAAATAATTTTGATATTTATTTTCACTTTCCCCAATTACTATAATTTTATCTTCAAAGGACCTATGTATCTAATCCTATCTTTCGTAAGTATGGTGACCAAATTTTCAAAAATATCTCATATTTATTTCTTAAATTATACGTAATATTTTCAAATGGAATACAAATATGTATTTCATTATTCCAACGATCCATAGTTAAATTTAAATCAGATTTCCAAGTAACTGCGATAACTTTTTTGGCTACTGCCAAAGCAATTTTTATAATTTTTTTCTGATACTTATTCAATTTAAATTTCGTTATTGTCCCTTCAATGTCTCCTAATAAAAATAGCAATGGACAATATGGAAGTTGTACTCCAATAATTTGTTCTAATAAAAATCTTAAATTAATCCAAAATGGTTGAATTTTAGAACAAGACCAAGTAGAATGTAAAAAAGTACCAATCTCTTGTTTACATCGAAAACATTTGTCAGACATATTTGAATTTAATCTACTTATTTTCAGTGGTGTTATATATAATATAAAAAATTATATTGTATTAATCTAAGTCGAACATTTATTGTATTTCACATACTATCAGAACATAATCTTGACCAATATTTCCATCAATTTTAACATTCAATTAAAAGCTTATTTACGAGAAAAGCTGGGACAAACAATGTAGATGCCAAAACCTAGTGAAATAAAAATATTAATTCAGAAAGGAAAAATTTAAAAAATTACATCTTGTATGTATAATTTGATTCAAAAGCAGACAATTAAATTAGGAATTCATAAATCAAGACAAAAATGGGAATCTGATCTATGTGCTAACATGATGTAAACCTTATTATTTTACATACCATATGCTTTAGAGTAGTATGCAACAAATTTTATGAGTGTGCTACCAATGTTCGAGGTTACTTTCACTACATCACCTTTTGTACACAATGGAAAATTAGCGTTAACAATACTAAGCAAAGATATTGGCTGTTCCTCTCTGAATGTTAGGATGTAGGTTTCATGAATTCAGCTTGCATTTGGGTATTCCATGGCTCTGAGTAGTATACATGCAATATCTATACAGAACTAGCTCACCCTGAATAGTTATGTACACATCCTTAACTGCATTCAGCTCAATAGAGTGTAGAGTTGAATGTTGCTGAAAACTAGTATGTGCTAACTTGATGTAAGCCTTATTATTTTACTTCATATCATTTAGCGTAGTATGCAACCAATTTTATGAGTGCGCTACCAATGTTCCAGAAATTACTTTCAGTACATCTCCTTTAGTACACAATGGAACATTAGCGTTTACAGAACTAAGCAAAGACATAGGCTGTTCCACTCTCAATGTTATGATATGTGTTCCTGAATTCAGCTTGCATTTGAGTATACCATAGCTTTGAGTGTTATACATGCAATATCTATATAGTTCCAGCTCACCCTGAGTAGTTATGTTCACATCCGTAACTCAAAATGCATAGAATACAAAGTAATGCATTCAGCTCAATAGAGTGTAGATTTCAATGTTGCTGAAAACTTCTATGTGCTAATAGATGTAAACCTTCTTATTTAACATACCATTTGCTTTAGAGTAGTATGCAACCAATTTTATGAGTGTGCTACCAATGTTCGAGGTTACTTTCAGTACACCACCTTTTGTACACAATGGAACATCAGCATTTACAGAACTAAGCAAAGATATAGGCTGTTCCACTCTGAATGTTACGGTATAGGTTCCTAAATTCAGCTTGCATTTGAGTATTCCATAGCTGTGAGTGGTATACATGCAATATCTATACAGTTCCAGCTCACCCTGAGTAGTTATGTACACATCCTTAACTCAAAATGCATAGAACAGAAAGTAATGCATTCAACCCAACAGAGTGCAGAGTTGAATGTTGATGAAAACTACTATGTGCTAACTTGATGTAAACATTATTAGTTTACTTACTGCATGATTTAGAGTAGTATGCAACCAATTTTATGAGTGTGCTACCAGTGCTTGAGAAATTACTTTCAGTACATCACCTTTAGTACACAATGGAACATCAGCATTTACAGAACTAAGCAAAGATACTGGCTCTTCCTCTCTAAATGGTAGGATGTAGGTTCCTGTATTCAGCTTGCAATTGGGTATTCCATGGCTGAGTAGTATACATGCAATATCTATACAGTTCCAGCTCACCCTGTGTAGTTATGTACACATCCTTAACTCAAAATGCATAGAATAGAAAGTAATGCATTCATCTCAGTAGAGTGTAGAGTTCAATGTTGCTGAAAACTACTATGTGCTAACTTTTTTAAAATATTATTTATTTATTGAATTTTAGAAATTACAAGAATAAATGTAATAATAAAATAGTAATTAAAGTGATATTAACCATCCCCTCTCCCCTTAACCCACCCCCCTTAACCCTTATCTAAAGAAGAAGGGAAAAAAAAGAAAGAAAAGAGAAGAAAGATTGCCTGGATATCGGAGGATCCCCACATGTTCCATGGAGTTTAAAATAATTTTGATATTTATTTTCACTTTCCCCAATTACTATAATTTTATCTTCAAACGACCTATGTATCTAATCCTATCTTTCGTAAGTATGGTGACCAAATTTTCAAAAATATCTCATATTTATTTCTTAAATTATACGTAATATTTTCAAATGGAATACAAATATGTATTTCATTATTCCAATGATCCATAGTTAAATTTAAATCAGATTTCCAAGTAACTGCGATAACTTTTTTGGCTACTGCCAAAGCAATTTTTATAAATTTTTTCTGATACTTATTCAATTTAAATTTCGTTATTGTCCCTTCAATGTCTCCTAATAAAAATAGCAATGGACAATATGGAAGTTGTACTCCAATAATTTGTTGTAATAAAAATCTTAAATTAATCCAAAATGGTTGAATTTTAGAACAAGACCAAGTAGAATGTAAAAAAGTACCAATCTCTTGTTTACATCGAAAACATTTGTCAGACATATTTGAATTTAATCTACTTATTTTCAGTGGTGTTATATATAATATAAAAAATTATATTGTATTAATCTAAGTCGAACATTTATTGTATTTCACATACTATCAGAACATAATCTTGACCAATATTTCCATCAATTTTAACATTCAATTAAAAGCTTATTTACGAGAAAAGCTGGGACAAACAATGTAGATGCCAAAACCTAGTGAAATAAAAATATTAATTCAGAAAGGAAAAATTTAAAAAATTACATCTTGTATGTATAATTTGATTCAAAAGCAGACAATTAAATTAGGAATTCATAAATCAAGACAAAAATGGGAATCTGATCTATGTGCTAACATGATGTAAACCTTATTATTTTACATACCATATGCTTTAGAGTAGTATGCAACAAATTTTATGAGTGTGCTACCAATGTTCGAGGTTACTTTCACTACATCACCTTTTGTACACAATGGAAAATTAGCGTTAACAATACTAAGCAAAGATATTGGCTGTTCCTCTCTGAATGTTAGGATGTAGGTTTCATGAATTCAGCTTGCATTTGGGTATTCCATGGCTCTGAGTAGTATACATGCAATATCTATACAGAACTAGCTCACCCTGAATAGTTATGTACACATCCTTAACTGCATTCAGCTCAATAGAGTGTAGAGTTGAATGTTGCTGAAAACTAGTATGTGCTAACTTGATGTAAGCCTTATTATTTTACTTCATATCATTTAGCGTAGTATGCAACCAATTTTATGAGTGCGCTACCAATGTTCCAGAAATTACTTCCAGTACATCACCTTTTGTACACAATGGAACATTAGCGTTTACAGAACTAAGCAAAGACATAGGCTGTTCCACTCTCAATGTTATGATATGTGTTCCTGAATTCAGCTTGCATTTGAGTATACCATAGCTTTGAGTGTTATACATGCAATATCTATATAGTTCCAGCTCACCCTGAGTAGTTATGTTCACATCCGTAACTCAAAATGCATAGAATACAAAGTAATGCATTCAGCTCAATAGAGTGTAGAGTTGAATGTTGCTGAAAACTATGTGCTAACTTGATGAAAACCTTATTATTTTACTTACTATATGAATTAGAGTAGTACGCAAACAATTTTATGAGTGTTCTACCAATGTTCGAGAAGTTAGTTTCGGTACATCTCCTTTAGTACACAATGGAACATCAGCATTTACAGAACTAAGCAAAGATACTGGCAGTTTCTCTCTGAATGTTAGGATGTAGGTTCCTGTATTCAGCTTCCAATTGGGTATTCCATGGCTGTGAGTAGTATGCATGCAATATCTATACAGTTCCAGCTCACCCTATGTAGTTATGTACACATCCTTAACTCAAAATGCATAAAATAGCAAGTAATGCATTCAGCTCAATAGAGTGTAGATTTCAATGTTGCTGAAAACTTCTATGTGCTAATAGATGTAAACCTTCTTATTTAACATACCATTTGCTTTAGAGTAGTATGCAACCAATTTTATGAGTGTGCTACCAATGTTCGAGGTTACTTTCAGTACACTACCTTTTGTACACAATGGAACATCAGCATTTACAGAACTAAGCAAAGATATAGGCTGTTCCACTCTGAATGTTACGGTATAGGTTCCTAAATTCAGCTTGCATTTGAGTATTCCATAGCTGTGAGTGGTATACATGCAATATCTATACAGTTCCAGCTCACCCTGAGTAGTTCTGTACACATCCTTAACTCAAAATGCATAGAACAGAAAGTAATGCATTCAACCCAACAGAGTGCAGAGTTGAATGTTGATGAAAACTACTATGTGCTAACTTGATGTAAACATTATTAGTTTACTTACTGCATGATTTAGAGTAGTATGCAACCAATTTTATGAGTGTGCTACCAGTGCTTGAGAAATTACTTTCAGTACATCACCTTTAGTACACAATGGAACATCAGCATTTACAGAACTAAGCAAAGATACTGGCTCTTCCTCTCTAAATGGTAGGATGTAGGTTCCTGTATTCAGCTTGCAATTGGGTATTCCATGGCTGTGAGTAGTATACATGCAATATCTATACAGTTCCAGCTCACCCTGTGTAGTTATGTACACATCCTTAACTCAAAATGCATAGAATAGAAAGTAATGCATTCATCTCAGTAGAGTGTAGAGTTCAATGTTGCTAAAAACTACTATGTGCTAACTTTTTTAAAATATTATTTATTTATTGAATTTTAGAAATTACAAGAATAAATGTAATAATAAAATAGTAATTAAAGTGATATTAACCATCCCCTCTCCCCTTAACCCACCCCCCTTAACCCTTATCTAAAGAAGAAGAAAAAAAAAGAAAGAAAAGAGAAGAAAGATTGCCTGGATATCGGAGGATCCCCACATGTTCCATGGAGTTTAAAATAATTTTGATATTTATTTTCACTTTCCCCAATTACTATAATTTTATCTTCAAACGACCTATGTATCTAATCCTATCTTTCGTAAGTATGGTGACCAAATTTTCAAAAATATCTCATATTTATTTCTTAAATTATATGTAATATTTTCAAATGGAATACAAATATGTATTTCATTATTCCAACGATCCATAGTTAAATTTAAATCAGATTTCCAAGTAACTGCGATAACTTTTTTGGCTACTGCCAAAGCAATTTTTATAAATTTTTTCTGATACTTATTCAATTTAAATTTCGTTATTGTCCCTTCAATGTCTCCTAATAAAAATAGCAATGGACAATATGGAAGTTGTACTCCAATAATTTGTTGTAATAAAAATCTTAAATTAATCCAAAATGGTTGAATTTTAGAACAAGACCAAGTAGAATGTAAAAAAGTACCAATCTCTTGTTTACATCGAAAACATTTGTCAGACATATTTGAATTTAATCTACTTATTTTCAGTGGTGTTATATATAATATAAAAAATTATATTGTATTAATCTAAGTCGAACATTTATTGTATTTCACATACTATCAGAACATAATCTTGACCAATATTTCCATCAATTTTAACATTCAATTAAAAGCTTATTTACGAGAAAAGCTGGGACAAACAATGTAGATGCCAAAACCTAGTGAAATAAAAATATTAATTCAGAAAGGAAAAATTTAAAAAATTACATCTTGTATGTATAATTTGATTCAAAAGCAGACAATTAAATTAGGAATTCATAAATCAAGACAAAAATGGGAATCTGATCTATGTGCTAACATGATGTAAACCTTATTATTTTACATACCATATGCTTTAGAGTAGTATGCAACAAATTTTATGAGTGTGCTACCAATGTTCGAGGTTACTTTCACTACATCACCTTTTGTACACAATGGAAAATTAGCGTTAACAATACTAAGCAAAGATATTGGCTGTTCCTCTCTGAATGTTAGGATGTAGGTTTCATGAATTCAGCTTGCATTTGGGTATTCCATGGCTCTGAGTAGTATACATGCAATATCTATACAGAACTAGCTCACCCTGAATAGTTATGTACACATCCTTAACTGCATTCAGCTCAATAGAGTGTAGAGTTGAATGTTGCTGAAAACTAGTATGTGCTAACTTGATGTAAGCCTTATTATTTTACTTCATATCATTTAGCGTAGTATGCAACCAATTTTATGAGTGCGCTACCAATGTTCCAGAAATTACTTCCAGTACATCACCTTTTGTACACAATGGAACATTAGCGTTTACAGAACTAAGCAAAGACATAGGCTGTTCCACTCTCAATGTTATGATATGTGTTCCTGAATTCAGCTTGCATTTGAGTATACCATAGCTTTGAGTGTTATACATGCAATATCTATATAGTTCCAGCTCACCCTGAGTAGTTATGTTCACATCCGTAACTCAAAATGCATAGAATACAAAGTAATGCATTCAGCTCAATAGAGTGTAGAGTTGAATGTTGCTGAAAACTATGTGCTAACTTGATGAAAACCTTATTATTTTACTTACTATATGAATTAGAGTAGTACGCAAACAATTTTATGAGTGTTCTACCAATGTTCGAGAAGTTAGTTTCGGTACATCTCCTTTAGTACACAATGGAACATCAGCATTTACAGAACTAAGCAAAGATACTGGCAGTTTCTCTCTGAATGTTAGGATGTAGGTTCCTGTATTCAGCTTCCAATTGGGTATTCCATGGCTGTGAGTAGTATGCATGCAATATCTATACAGTTCCAGCTCACCCTATGTAGTTATGTACACATCCTTAACTCAAAATGCATAAAATAGCAAGTAATGCATTCAGCTCAATAGAGTGTAGATTTCAATGTTGCTGAAAACTTCTATGTGCTAATAGATGTAAACCTTCTTATTTAACATACCATTTGCTTTAGAGTAGTATGCAACCAATTTTATGAGTGTGCTACCAATGTTCGAGGTTACTTTCAGTACACTACCTTTTGTACACAATGGAACATCAGCATTTACAGAACTAAGCAAAGATATAGGCTGTTCCACTCTGAATGTTACGGTATAGGTTCCTAAATTCAGCTTGCATTTGAGTATTCCATAGCTGTGAGTGGTATACATGCAATATCTATACAGTTCCAGCTCACCCTGAGTAGTTATGTACACATCCTTAACTCAAAATGCATAGAACAGAAAGTAATGCATTCAACCCAACAGAGTGCAGAGTTGAATGTTGATGAAAACTACTATGTGCTAACTTGATGTAAACATTATTAGTTTACTTACTGCATGATTTAGAGTAGTATGCAACCAATTTTATGAGTGTGCTACCAGTGCTTGAGAAATTACTTTCAGTACATCACCTTTAGTACACAATGGAACATCAGCATTTACAGAACTAAGCAAAGATACTGGCTCTTCCTCTCTAAATGGTAGGATGTAGGTTCCTGTATTCAGCTTGCAATTGGGTATTCCATGGCTGTGAGTAGTATACATGCAATATCTATACAGTTCCAGCTCACCCTGTGTAGTTATGTACACATCCTTAACTCAAAATGCATAGAATAGAAAGTAATGCATTCATCTCAGTAGAGTGTAGAGTTCAATGTTGCTAAAAACTACTATGTGCTAACTTTTTTAAAATATTATTTATTTATTGAATTTTAGAAATTACAAGAATAAATGTAATAATAAAATAGTAATTAAAGTGATATTAACCATCCCCTCTCCCCTTAACCCACCCCCCTTAACCCTTATCTAAAGAAGAAGAAAAAAAAAGAAAGAAAAGAGAAGAAAGATTGCCTGGATATCGGAGGATCCCCACATGTTCCATGGAGTTTAAAATAATTTTGATATTTATTTTCACTTTCCCCAATTACTATAATTTTATCTTCAAAGGACCTATGTATCTAATCCTATCTTTCGTAAGTATGGTGACCAAATTTTCAAAAATATCTCATATTTATTTCTTAAATTATACGTAATATTTTCAAATGGAATACAAATATGTATTTCATTATTCCAACGATCCATAGTTAAATTTAAATCAGATTTCCAAGTAACTGCGATAACTTTTTTGGCTACTGCCAAAGCAATTTTTATAAATTTTTTCTGATACTTATTCAATTTAAATTTCGTTATTGTCCCTTCAATGTCTCCTAATAAAAATAGCAATGGACAATATGGAAGTTGTACTCCAATAATTTGTTGTAATAAAAATCTTAAATTAATCCAAAATGGTTGAATTTTAGAACAAGACCAAGTAGAATGTAAAAAAGTACCAATCTCTTGTTTACATCGAAAACATTTGTCAGACATATTTGAATTTAATCTACTTATTTTCAGTGGTGTTATATATAATATAAAAAATTATATTGTATTAATCTAAGTCGAACATTTATTGTATTTCACATACTATCAGAACATAATCTTGACCAATATTTCCATCAATTTTAACATTCAATTAAAAGCTTATTTACGAGAAAAGCTGGGACAAACAATGTAGATGCCAAAACCTAGTGAAATAAAAATATTAATTCAGAAAGGAAAAATTTAAAAAATTACATCTTGTATGTATAATTTGATTCAAAAGCAGACAATATCCATAAATCAAGACAAAAATGGGAATCTGATCTATGTGCTAACATGATGTAAACCTTATTATTTTACATACCATATGCTTTAGAGTAGTATGCAACAAATTTTATGAGTGTGCTACCAATGTTCGAGGTTACTTTCACTACATCACCTTTTGTACACAATGGAAAATTAGCGTTAACAATACTAAGCAAAGATATTGGCTGTTCCTCTCTGAATGTTAGGATGTAGGTTTCATGAATTCAGCTTGCATTTGGGTATTCCATGGCTCTGAGTAGTATACATGCAATATCTATACAGAACTAGCTCACCCTGAATAGTTATGTACACATCCTTAACTGCATTCAGCTCAATAGAGTGTAGAGTTGAATGTTGCTGAAAACTAGTATGTGCTAACTTGATGTAAGCCTTATTATTTTACTTCATATCATTTAGCGTAGTATGCAACCAATTTTATGAGTGCGCTACCAATGTTCCAGAAATTACTTCCAGTACATCACCTTTTGTACACAATGGAACATTAGCGTTTACAGAACTAAGCAAAGACATAGGCTGTTCCACTCTCAATGTTATGATATGTGTTCCTGAATTCAGCTTGCATTTGAGTATACCATAGCTTTGAGTGTTATACATGCAATATCTATATAGTTCCAGCTCACCCTGAGTAGTTATGTTCACATCCGTAACTCAAAATGCATAGAATACAAAGTAATGCATTCAGCTCAATAGAGTGTAGAGTTGAATGTTGCTGAAAACTATGTGCTAACTTGATGAAAACCTTATTATTTTACTTACTATATGAATTAGAGTAGTACGCAAACAATTTTATGAGTGTTCTACCAATGTTCGAGAAGTTAGTTTCGGTACATCTCCTTTAGTACACAATGGAACATCAGCATTTACAGAACTAAGCAAAGATACTGGCAGTTTCTCTCTGAATGTTAGGATGTAGGTTCCTGTATTCAGCTTCCAATTGGGTATTCCATGGCTGTGAGTAGTATGCATGCAATATCTATACAGTTCCAGCTCACCCTATGTAGTTATGTACACATCCTTAACTCAAAATGCATAAAATAGCAAGTAATGCATTCAGCTCAATAGAGTGTAGATTTCAATGTTGCTGAAAACTTCTATGTGCTAATAGATGTAAACCTTCTTATTTAACATACCATTTGCTTTAGAGTAGTATGCAACCAATTTTATGAGTGTGCTACCAATGTTCGAGGTTACTTTCAGTACACTACCTTTTGTACACAATGGAACATCAGCATTTACAGAACTAAGCAAAGATATAGGCTGTTCCACTCTGAATGTTACGGTATAGGTTCCTAAATTCAGCTTGCATTTGAGTATTCCATAGCTGTGAGTGGTATACATGCAATATCTATACAGTTCCAGCTCACCCTGAGTAGTTATGTACACATCCTTAACTCAAAATGCATAGAACAGAAAGTAATGCATTCAACCCAACAGAGTGCAGAGTTGAATGTTGATGAAAACTACTATGTGCTAACTTGATGTAAACATTATTAGTTTACTTACTGCATGATTTAGAGTAGTATGCAACCAATTTTATGAGTGTGCTACCAGTGCTTGAGAAATTACTTTCAGTACATCACCTTTAGTACACAATGGAACATCAGCATTTACAGAACTAAGCAAAGATACTGGCTCTTCCTCTCTAAATGGTAGGATGTAGGTTCCTGTATTCAGCTTGCAATTGGGTATTCCATGGCTGTGAGTAGTATACATGCAATATCTATACAGTTCCAGCTCACCCTGTGTAGTTATGTACACATCCTTAACTCAAAATGCATAGAATAGAAAGTAATGCATTCATCTCAGTAGAGTGTAGAGTTCAATGTTGCTAAAAACTACTATGTGCTAACTTTTTTAAAATATTATTTATTTATTGAATTTTAGAAATTACAAGAATAAATGTAATAATAAAATAGTAATTAAAGTGATATTAACCATCCCCTCTCCCCTTAACCCACCCCCCTTAACCCTTATCTAAAGAAGAAGAAAAAAAAAGAAAGAAAAGAGAAGAAAGATTGCCTGGATATCGGAGGATCCCCACATGTTCCATGGAGTTTAAAATAATTTTGATATTTATTTTCACTTTCCCCAATTACTATAATTTTATCTTCAAAGGACCTATGTATCTAATCCTATCTTTCGTAAGTATGGTGACCAAATTTTCAAAAATATCTCATATTTATTTCTTAAATTATACGTAATATTTTCAAATGGAATACAAATATGTATTTCATTATTCCAACGATCCATAGTTAAATTTAAATCAGATTTCCAAGTAACTGCGATAACTTTTTTGGCTACTGCCAAAGCAATTTTTATAAATTTTTTCTGATACTTATTCAATTTAAATTTCGTTATTGTCCCTTCAATGTCTCCTAATAAAAATAGCAATGGACAATATGGAAGTTGTACTCCAATAATTTGTTGTAATAAAAATCTTAAATTAATCCAAAATGGTTGAATTTTAGAACAAGACCAAGTAGAATGTAAAAAAGTACCAATCTCTTGTTTACATCGAAAACATTTGTCAGACATATTTGAATTTAATCTACTTATTTTCAGTGGTGTTATATATAATATAAAAAATTATATTGTATTAATCTAAGTCGAACATTTATTGTATTTCACATACTATCAGAACATAATCTTGACCAATATTTCCATCAATTTTAACATTCAATTAAAAGCTTATTTACGAGAAAAGCTGGGACAAACAATGTAGATGCCAAAACCTAGTGAAATAAAAATATTAATTCAGAAAGGAAAAATTTAAAAAATTACATCTTGTATGTATAATTTGATTCAAAAGCAGACAATATCCATAAATCAAGACAAAAATGGGAATCTGATCTATGTGCTAACATGATGTAAACCTTATTATTTTACATACCATATGCTTTAGAGTAGTATGCAACAAATTTTATGAGTGTGCTACCAATGTTCGAGGTTACTTTCACTACATCACCTTTTGTACACAATGGAAAATTAGCGTTAACAATACTAAGCAAAGATATTGGCTGTTCCTCTCTGAATGTTAGGATGTAGGTTTCATGAATTCAGCTTGCATTTGGGTATTCCATGGCTCTGAGTAGTATACATGCAATATCTATACAGAACTAGCTCACCCTGAATAGTTATGTACACATCCTTAACTGCATTCAGCTCAATAGAGTGTAGAGTTGAATGTTGCTGAAAACTAGTATGTGCTAACTTGATGTAAGCCTTATTATTTTACTTCATATCATTTAGCGTAGTATGCAACCAATTTTATGAGTGCGCTACCAATGTTCCAGAAATTACTTCCAGTACATCACCTTTTGTACACAATGGAACATTAGCGTTTACAGAACTAAGCAAAGACATAGGCTGTTCCACTCTCAATGTTATGATATGTGTTCCTGAATTCAGCTTGCATTTGAGTATACCATAGCTTTGAGTGTTATACATGCAATATCTATATAGTTCCAGCTCACCCTGAGTAGTTATGTTCACATCCGTAACTCAAAATGCATAGAATACAAAGTAATGCATTCAGCTCAATAGAGTGTAGAGTTGAATGTTGCTGAAAACTATGTGCTAACTTGATGAAAACCTTATTATTTTACTTACTATATGAATTAGAGTAGTACGCAAACAATTTTATGAGTGTTCTACCAATGTTCGAGAAGTTAGTTTCGGTACATCTCCTTTAGTACACAATGGAACATCAGCATTTACAGAACTAAGCAAAGATACTGGCAGTTTCTCTCTGAATGTTAGGATGTAGGTTCCTGTATTCAGCTTCCAATTGGGTATTCCATGGCTGTGAGTAGTATGCATGCAATATCTATACAGTTCCAGCTCACCCTATGTAGTTATGTACACATCCTTAACTCAAAATGCATAAAATAGCAAGTAATGCATTCAGCTCAATAGAGTGTAGATTTCAATGTTGCTGAAAACTTCTATGTGCTAATAGATGTAAACCTTCTTATTTAACATACCATTTGCTTTAGAGTAGTATGCAACCAATTTTATGAGTGTGCTACCAATGTTCGAGGTTACTTTCAGTACACTACCTTTTGTACACAATGGAACATCAGCATTTACAGAACTAAGCAAAGATATAGGCTGTTCCACTCTGAATGTTACGGTATAGGTTCCTAAATTCAGCTTGCATTTGAGTATTCCATAGCTGTGAGTGGTATACATGCAATATCTATACAGTTCCAGCTCACCCTGAGTAGTTATGTACACATCCTTAACTCAAAATGCATAGAACAGAAAGTAATGCATTCAACCCAACAGAGTGCAGAGTTGAATGTTGATGAAAACTACTATGTGCTAACTTGATGTAAACATTATTAGTTTACTTACTGCATGATTTAGAGTAGTATGCAACCAATTTTATGAGTGTGCTACCAGTGCTTGAGAAATTACTTTCAGTACATCACCTTTAGTACACAATGGAACATCAGCATTTACAGAACTAAGCAAAGATACTGGCTCTTCCTCTCTAAATGGTAGGATGTAGGTTCCTGTATTCAGCTTGCAATTGGGTATTCCATGGCTGTGAGTAGTATACATGCAATATCTATACAGTTCCAGCTCACCCTGTGTAGTTATGTACACATCCTTAACTCAAAATGCATAGAATAGAAAGTAATGCATTCATCTCAGTAGAGTGTAGAGTTCAATGTTGCTGAAAACTACTATGTGCTAACTTTTTTAAAATATTATTTATTTATTGAATTTTAGAAATTACAAGAATAAATGTAATAATAAAATAGTAATTAAAGTGATATTAACCATCCCCTCTCCCCTTAACCCACCCCCCTTAACCCTTATCTAAAGAAGAAGAAAAAAAAAGAAAGAAAAGAGAAGAAAGATTGCCTGGATATCGGAGGATCCCCACATGTTCCATGGAGTTTAAAATAATTTTGATATTTATTTTCACTTTCCCCAATTACTATAATTTTATCTTCAAACGACCTATGTATCTAATCCTATCTTTCGTAAGTATGGTGACCAAATTTTCAAAAATATCTCATATTTATTTCTTAAATTATACGTAATATTTTCAAATGGAATACAAATATGTATTTCATTATTCCAACGATCCATAGTTAAATTTAAATCAGATTTCCAAGTAACTGCGATAACTTTTTTGGCTACTGCCAAAGCAATTTTTATAAATTTTTTCTGATACTTATTCAATTTAAATTTCGTTATTGTCCCTTCAATGTCTCCTAATAAAAATAGCAATGGACAATATGGAAGTTGTACTCCAATAATTTGTTGTAATAAAAATCTTAAATTAATCCAAAATGGTTGAATTTTAGAACAAGACCAAGTAGAATGTAAAAAAGTACCAATCTCTTGTTTACATCGAAAACATTTGTCAGACATATTTGAATTTAATCTACTTATTTTCAGTGGTGTTATATATAATATAAAAAATTATATTGTATTAATCTAAGTCGAACATTTATTGTATTTCACATACTATCAGAACATAATCTTGACCAATATTTCCATCAATTTTAACATTCAATTAAAAGCTTATTTACGAGAAAAGCTGGGACAAACAATGTAGATGCCAAAACCTAGTGAAATAAAAATATTAATTCAGAAAGGAAAAATTTAAAAAATTACATCTTGTATGTATAATTTGATTCAAAAGCAGACAATATCCATAAATCAAGACAAAAATGGGAATCTGATCTATGTGCTAACATGATGTAAACCTTATTATTTTACATACCATATGCTTTAGAGTAGTATGCAACAAATTTTATGAGTGTGCTACCAATGTTCGAGGTTACTTTCACTACATCACCTTTTGTACACAATGGAAAATTAGCGTTAACAATACTAAGCAAAGATATTGGCTGTTCCTCTCTGAATGTTAGGATGTAGGTTTCATGAATTCAGCTTGCATTTGGGTATTCCATGGCTCTGAGTAGTATACATGCAATATCTATACAGAACTAGCTCACCCTGAATAGTTATGTACACATCCTTAACTGCATTCAGCTCAATAGAGTGTAGAGTTGAATGTTGCTGAAAACTAGTATGTGCTAACTTGATGTAAGCCTTATTATTTTACTTCATATCATTTAGCGTAGTATGCAACCAATTTTATGAGTGCGCTACCAATGTTCCAGAAATTACTTCCAGTACATCACCTTTTGTACACAATGGAACATTAGCGTTTACAGAACTAAGCAAAGACATAGGCTGTTCCACTCTCAATGTTATGATATGTGTTCCTGAATTCAGCTTGCATTTGAGTATACCATAGCTTTGAGTGTTATACATGCAATATCTATATAGTTCCAGCTCACCCTGAGTAGTTATGTTCACATCCGTAACTCAAAATGCATAGAATACAAAGTAATGCATTCAGCTCAATAGAGTGTAGAGTTGAATGTTGCTGAAAACTATGTGCTAACTTGATGAAAACCTTATTATTTTACTTACTATATGAATTAGAGTAGTACGCAAACAATTTTATGAGTGTTCTACCAATGTTCGAGAAGTTAGTTTCGGTACATCTCCTTTAGTACACAATGGAACATCAGCATTTACAGAACTAAGCAAAGATACTGGCAGTTTCTCTCTGAATGTTAGGATGTAGGTTCCTGTATTCAGCTTCCAATTGGGTATTCCATGGCTGTGAGTAGTATGCATGCAATATCTATACAGTTCCAGCTCACCCTATGTAGTTATGTACACATCCTTAACTCAAAATGCATAAAATAGCAAGTAATGCATTCAGCTCAATAGAGTGTAGATTTCAATGTTGCTGAAAACTTCTATGTGCTAATAGATGTAAACCTTCTTATTTAACATACCATTTGCTTTAGAGTAGTATGCAACCAATTTTATGAGTGTGCTACCAATGTTCGAGGTTACTTTCAGTACACTACCTTTTGTACACAATGGAACATCAGCATTTACAGAACTAAGCAAAGATATAGGCTGTTCCACTCTGAATGTTACGGTATAGGTTCCTAAATTCAGCTTGCATTTGAGTATTCCATAGCTGTGAGTGGTATACATGCAATATCTATACAGTTCCAGCTCACCCTGAGTAGTTATGTACACATCCTTAACTCAAAATGCATAGAACAGAAAGTAATGCATTCAACCCAACAGAGTGCAGAGTTGAATGTTGATGAAAACTACTATGTGCTAACTTGATGTAAACATTATTAGTTTACTTACTGCATGATTTAGAGTAGTATGCAACCAATTTTATGAGTGTGCTACCAGTGCTTGAGAAATTACTTTCAGTACATCACCTTTAGTACACAATGGAACATCAGCATTTACAGAACTAAGCAAAGATACTGGCTCTTCCTCTCTAAATGGTAGGATGTAGGTTCCTGTATTCAGCTTGCAATTGGGTATTCCATGGCTGTGAGTAGTATACATGCAATATCTATACAGTTCCAGCTCACCCTGTGTAGTTATGTACACATCCTTAACTCAAAATGCATAGAATAGAAAGTAATGCATTCATCTCAGTAGAGTGTAGAGTTCAATGTTGCTGAAAACTACTATGTGCTAACTTTTTTAAAATATTATTTATTTATTGAATTTTAGAAATTACAAGAATAAATGTAATAATAAAATAGTAATTAAAGTGATATTAACCATCCCCTCTCCCCTTAACCCACCCCCCTTAACCCTTATCTAAAGAAGAAGAAAAAAAAAGAAAGAAAAGAGAAGAAAGATTGCCTGGATATCGGAGGATCCCCACATGTTCCATGGAGTTTAAAATAATTTTGATATTTATTTTCACTTTCCCCAATTACTATAATTTTATCTTCAAACGACCTATGTATCTAATCCTATCTTTCGTAAGTATGGTGACCAAATTTTCAAAAATATCTCATATTTATTTCTTAAATTATACGTAATATTTTCAAATGGAATACAAATATGTATTTCATTATTCCAACGATCCATAGTTAAATTTAAATCAGATTTCCAAGTAACTGCGATAACTTTTTTGGCTACTGCCAAAGCAATTTTTATAAATTTTTTCTGATACTTATTCAATTTAAATTTCGTTATTGTCCCTTCAATGTCTCCTAATAAAAATAGCAATGGACAATATGGAAGTTGTACTCCAATAATTTGTTGTAATAAAAATCTTAAATTAATCCAAAATGGTTGAATTTTAGAACAAGACCAAGTAGAATGTAAAAAAGTACCAATCTCTTGTTTACATCGAAAACATTTGTCAGACATATTTGAATTTAATCTACTTATTTTCAGTGGTGTTATATATAATATAAAAAATTATATTGTATTAATCTAAGTCGAACATTTATTGTATTTCACATACTATCAGAACATAATCTTGACCAATATTTCCATCAATTTTAACATTCAATTAAAAGCTTATTTACGAGAAAAGCTGGGACAAACAATGTAGATGCCAAAACCTAGTGAAATAAAAATATTAATTCAGAAAGGAAAAATTTAAAAAATTACATCTTGTATGTATAATTTGATTCAAAAGCAGACAATATCCATAAATCAAGACAAAAATGGGAATCTGATCTATGTGCTAACATGATGTAAACCTTATTATTTTACATACCATATGCTTTAGAGTAGTATGCAACAAATTTTATGAGTGTGCTACCAATGTTCGAGGTTACTTTCACTACATCACCTTTTGTACACAATGGAAAATTAGCGTTAACAATACTAAGCAAAGATATTGGCTGTTCCTCTCTGAATGTTAGGATGTAGGTTTCATGAATTCAGCTTGCATTTGGGTATTCCATGGCTCTGAGTAGTATACATGCAATATCTATACAGAACTAGCTCACCCTGAATAGTTATGTACACATCCTTAACTGCATTCAGCTCAATAGAGTGTAGAGTTGAATGTTGCTGAAAACTAGTATGTGCTAACTTGATGTAAGCCTTATTATTTTACTTCATATCATTTAGCGTAGTATGCAACCAATTTTATGAGTGCGCTACCAATGTTCCAGAAATTACTTCCAGTACATCACCTTTTGTACACAATGGAACATTAGCGTTTACAGAACTAAGCAAAGACATAGGCTGTTCCACTCTCAATGTTATGATATGTGTTCCTGAATTCAGCTTGCATTTGAGTATACCATAGCTTTGAGTGTTATACATGCAATATCTATATAGTTCCAGCTCACCCTGAGTAGTTATGTTCACATCCGTAACTCAAAATGCATAGAATACAAAGTAATGCATTCAGCTCAATAGAGTGTAGAGTTGAATGTTGCTGAAAACTATGTGCTAACTTGATGAAAACCTTATTATTTTACTTACTATATGAATTAGAGTAGTACGCAAACAATTTTATGAGTGTTCTACCAATGTTCGAGAAGTTAGTTTCGGTACATCTCCTTTAGTACACAATGGAACATCAGCATTTACAGAACTAAGCAAAGATACTGGCAGTTTCTCTCTGAATGTTAGGATGTAGGTTCCTGTATTCAGCTTCCAATTGGGTATTCCATGGCTGTGAGTAGTATGCATGCAATATCTATACAGTTCCAGCTCACCCTATGTAGTTATGTACACATCCTTAACTCAAAATGCATAAAATAGCAAGTAATGCATTCAGCTCAATAGAGTGTAGATTTCAATGTTGCTGAAAACTTCTATGTGCTAATAGATGTAAACCTTCTTATTTAACATACCATTTGCTTTAGAGTAGTATGCAACCAATTTTATGAGTGTGCTACCAATGTTCGAGGTTACTTTCAGTACACTACCTTTTGTACACAATGGAACATCAGCATTTACAGAACTAAGCAAAGATATAGGCTGTTCCACTCTGAATGTTACGGTATAGGTTCCTAAATTCAGCTTGCATTTGAGTATTCCATAGCTGTGAGTGGTATACATGCAATATCTATACAGTTCCAGCTCACCCTGAGTAGTTATGTACACATCCTTAACTCAAAATGCATAGAACAGAAAGTAATGCATTCAACCCAACAGAGTGCAGAGTTGAATGTTGATGAAAACTACTATGTGCTAACTTGATGTAAACATTATTAGTTTACTTACTGCATGATTTAGAGTAGTATGCAACCAATTTTATGAGTGTGCTACCAGTGCTTGAGAAATTACTTTCAGTACATCACCTTTAGTACACAATGGAACATCAGCATTTACAGAACTAAGCAAAGATACTGGCTCTTCCTCTCTAAATGGTAGGATGTAGGTTCCTGTATTCAGCTTGCAATTGGGTATTCCATGGCTGTGAGTAGTATACATGCAATATCTATACAGTTCCAGCTCACCCTGTGTAGTTATGTACACATCCTTAACTCAAAATGCATAGAATAGAAAGTAATGCATTCATCTCAGTAGAGTGTAGAGTTCAATGTTGCTGAAAACTACTATGTGCTAACTTTTTTAAAATATTATTTATTTATTGAATTTTAGAAATTACAAGAATAAATGTAATAAGAAAATAGTAATTAAAGTGATATTAACCATCCCCTCTCCCCTTAACCCACCCCCCTTAACCCTTATCTAAAGAAGAAGAAAAAAAAAGAAAGAAAAGAGAAGAAAGATTGCCTGGATATCGGAGGATCCCCACATGTTCCATGGAGTTTAAAATAATTTTGATATTTATTTTCACTTTCCCCAATTACTATAATTTTATCTTCAAACGACCTATGTATCTAATCCTATCTTTCGTAAGTATGGTGACCAAATTTTCAAAAATATCTCATATTTATTTCTTAAATTATACGTAATATTTTCAAATGGAATACAAATATGTATTTCATTATTCCAACGATCCATAGTTAAATTTAAATCAGATTTCCAAGTAACTGCGATAACTTTTTTGGCTACTGCCAAAGCAATTTTTATAAATTTTTTCTGATACTTATTCAATTTAAATTTCGTTATTGTCCCTTCAATGTCTCCTAATAAAAATAGCAATGGACAATATGGAAGTTGTACTCCAATAATTTGTTGTAATAAAAATCTTAAATTAATCCAAAATGGTTGAATTTTAGAACAAGACCAAGTAGAATGTAAAAAAGTACCAATCTCTTGTTTACATCGAAAACATTTGTCAGACATATTTGAATTTAATCTACTTATTTTCAGTGGTGTTATATATAATATAAAAAATTATATTGTATTAATCTAAGTCGAACATTTATTGTATTTCACATACTATCAGAACATAATCTTGACCAATATTTCCATCAATTTTAACATTCAATTAAAAGCTTATTTACGAGAAAAGCTGGGACAAACAATGTAGATGCCAAAACCTAGTGAAATAAAAATATTAATTCAGAAAGGAAAAATTTAAAAAATTACATCTTGTATGTATAATTTGATTCAAAAGCAGACAATTAAATTAGGAATTCATAAATCAAGACAAAAATGGGAATCTGATCTATGTGCTAACATGATGTAAACCTTATTATTTTACATACCATATGCTTTAGAGTAGTATGCAACAAATTTTATGAGTGTGCTACCAATGTTCGAGGTTACTTTCACTACATCACCTTTTGTACACAATGGAAAATTAGCGTTAACAATACTAAGCAAAGATATTGGCTGTTCCTCTCTGAATGTTATGATGTAGGTTTCATGAATTCAGCTTGCATTTGGGTATTCCATGGCTCTGAGTAGTATACATGCAATATCTATACAGAACTAGCTCACCCTGAATAGTTATGTACACATCCTTAACTGCATTCAGCTCAATAGAGTGTAGAGTTGAATGTTGCTGAAAACTAGTATGTGCTAACTTGATGTAAGCCTTATTATTTTACTTCATATCATTTAGCGTAGTATGCAACCAATTTTATGAGTGCGCTACCAATGTTCCAGAAATTACTTCCAGTACATCACCTTTTGTACACAATGGAACATTAGCATTTACAGAACTAAGCAAAGACATAGGCTGTTCCACTCTCAATGTTATGATATGTGTTCCTGAATTCAGCTTGCATTTGAGTATACCATAGCTTTGAGTGTTATACATGCAATATCTATATAGTTCCAGCTCACCCTGAGTAGTTATGTACACATCCTTAACTCAAAATGCATAGAACAGAAAGTAATGCATTCAACCCAACAGAGTGCAGAGTTGAATGTTGATGAAAACTACTATGTGCTAACTTGATGTAAACATTATTAGTTTACTTACTGCATGATTTAGAGTAGTATGCAACCAATTTTATGAGTGTGCTACCAGTGCTTGAGAAATTACTTTCAGTACATCACCTTTAGTACACAATGGAACATCAGCATTTACAGAACTAAGCAAAGATACTGGCTCTTCCTCTCTAAATGGTAGGATGTAGGTTCCTGTATTCAGCTTGCAATTGGGTATTCCATGGCTGTGAGTAGTATACATGCAATATCTATACAGTTCCAGCTCACCCTGTGTAGTTATGTACACATCCTTAACTCAAAATGCATAGAATAGAAAGTAATGCATTCATCTCAGTAGAGTGTAGAGTTCAATGTTGCTAAAAACTACTATGTGCTAACTTTTTTAAAATATTATTTATTTATTGAATTTTAGAAATTACAAGAATAAATGTAATAATAAAATAGTAATTAAAGTGATATTAACCATCCCCTCTCCCCTTAACCCACCCCCCTTAACCCTTATCTAAAGAAGAAGAAAAAAAAAGAAAGAAAAGAGAAGAAAGATTGCCTGGATATCGGAGGATCCCCACATGTTCCATGGAGTTTAAAATAATTTTGATATTTATTTTCACTTTCCCCAATTACTATAATTTTATCTTCAAACGACCTATGTATCTAATCCTATCTTTCGTAAGTATGGTGACCAAATTTTCAAAAATATCTCATATTTATTTCTTAAATTATACGTAATATTTTCAAATGGAATACAAATATGTATTTCATTATTCCAACGATCCATAGTTAAATTTAAATCAGATTTCCAAGTAACTGCGATAACTTTTTTGGCTACTGCCAAAGCAATTTTTATAAATTTTTTCTGATACTTATTCAATTTAAATTTCGTTATTGTCCCTTCAATGTCTCCTAATAAAAATAGCAATGGACAATATGGAAGTTGTACTCCAATAATTTGTTGTAATAAAAATCTTAAATTAATCCAAAATGGTTGAATTTTAGAACAAGACCAAGTAGAATGTAAAAAAGTACCAATCTCTTGTTTACATCGAAAACATTTGTCAGACATATTTGAATTTAATCTACTTATTTTCAGTGGTGTTATATATAATATAAAAAATTATATTGTATTAATCTAAGTCGAACATTTATTGTATTTCACATACTATCAGAACATAATCTTGACCAATATTTCCATCAATTTTAACATTCAATTAAAAGCTTATTTACGAGAAAAGCTGGGACAAACAATGTAGATGCCAAAACCTAGTGAAATAAAAATATTAATTCAGAAAGGAAAAATTTTAAAAATTACATCTTGTATGTATAATTTGATTCAAAAGCAGACAATTAAATTAGGAATTCATAAATCAAGACAAAAATGGGAATCTGATCTATGTGCTAACATGATGTAAACCTTATTATTTTACATACCATATGCTTTAGAGTAGTATGCAACAAATTTTATGAGTGTGCTACCAATGTTCGAGGTTACTTTCACTACATCACCTTTTGTACACAATGGAAAATTAGCGTTAACAATACTAAGCAAAGATATTGGCTGTTCCTCTCTGAATGTTAGGATGTAGGTTTCATGAATTCAGCTTGCATTTGGGTATTCCATGGCTCTGAGTAGTATACATGCAATATCTATACAGAACTAGCTCACCCTGAATAGTTATGTACACATCCTTAACTCAAAATGCATAAAATAGCAAGTAATGCATTCAGCTCAATAGAGTGTAGATTTCAATGTTGCTGAAAACTTCTATGTGCTAATAGATGTAAACCTTCTTATTTAACATACCATTTGCTTTAGAGTAGTATGCAACCAATTTTATGACTGTGCTACCAATGTTCGAGGTTACTTTCAGTACACTACCTTTTGTACACAATGGAACATCAGCATTTACAGAACTAAGCAAAGATATAGGCTGTTCCACTCTGAATGTTACGGTATAGGTTCCTAAATTCAGCTTGCATTTGAGTATTCCATAGCTGTGAGTGGTATACATGCAATATCTATACAGTTCCAGCTCACCCTGAGTAGTTATGTACACATCCTTAACTCAAAATGCATAGAACAGAAAGTAATGCATTCAACCCAACAGAGTGCAGAGTTGAATGTTGATGAAAACTACTATGTGCTAACTTGATGTAAACATTATTAGTTTACTTACTGCATGATTTAGAGTAGTATGCAACCAATTTTATGAGTGTGCTACCAGTGCTTGAGAAATTACTTTCAGTACATCACCTTTAGTACACAATGGAACATCAGCATTTACAGAACTAAGCAAAGATACTGGCTCTTCCTCTCTAAATGGTAGGATGTAGGTTCCTGTATTCAGCTTGCAATTGGGTATTCCATGGCTGTGAGTAGTATACATGCAATATCTATACAGTTCCAGCTCACCCTGTGTAGTTATGTACACATCCTTAACTCAAAATGCATAGAATAGAAAGTAATGCATTCATCTCAGTAGAGTGTAGAGTTCAATGTTGCTGAAAACTACTATGTGCTAACTTTTTTAAAATATTATTTATTTATTGAATTTTAGAAATTACAAGAATAAATGTAATAATAAAATAGTAATTAAAGTGATATTAACCATCCCCTCTCCCCTTAACCCACCCCCCTTAACCCTTATCTAAAGAAGAAGAAAAAAAAAGAAAGAAAAGAGAAGAAAGATTGCCTGGATATCGGAGGATCCCCACATGTTCCATGGAGTTTAAAATAATTTTGATATTTATTTTCACTTTCCCCAATTACTATAATTTTATCTTCAAACGACCTATGTATCTAATCCTATCTTTCGTAAGTATGGTGACCAAATTTTCAAAAATATCTCATATTTATTTCTTAAATTATACGTAATATTTTCAAATGGAATACAAATATGTATTTCATTATTCCAACGATCCATAGTTAAATTTAAATCAGATTTCCAAGTAACTGCGATAACTTTTTTGGCTACTGCCAAAGCAATTTTTATAAATTTTTTCTGATACTTATTCAATTTAAATTTCGTTATTGTCCCTTCAATGTCTCCTAATAAAAATAGCAATGGACAATATGGAAGTTGTACTCCAATAATTTGTTGTAATAAAAATCTTAAATTAATCCAAAATGGTTGAATTTTAGAACAAGACCAAGTAGAATGTAAAAAAGTACCAATCTCTTGTTTACATCGAAAACATTTGTCAGACATATTTGAATTTAATCTACTTATTTTCAGTGGTGTTATATATAATATAAAAAATTATATTGTATTAATCTAAGTCGAACATTTATTGTATTTCACATACTATCAGAACATAATCTTGACCAATATTTCCATCAATTTTAACATTCAATTAAAAGCTTATTTACGAGAAAAGCTGGGACAAACAATGTAGATGCCAAAACCTAGTGAAATAAAAATATTAATTCAGAAAGGAAAAATTTAAAAAATTACATCTTGTATGTATAATTTGATTCAAAAGCAGACAATTAAATTAGGAATTCATAAATCAAGACAAAAATGGGAATCTGATCTATGTGCTAACATGATGTAAACCTTATTATTTTACATACCATATGCTTTAGAGTAGTATGCAACAAATTTTATGAGTGTGCTACCAATGTTCGAGGTTACTTTCACTACATCACCTTTTGTACACAATGGAAAATTAGCGTTAACAATACTAAGCAAAGATATTGGCTGTTCCTCTCTGAATGTTAGGATGTAGGTTTCATGAATTCAGCTTGCATTTGGGTATTCCATGGCTCTGAGTAGTATACATGCAATATCTATACAGAACTAGCTCACCCTGAATAGTTATGTACACATCCTTAACTGCATTCAGCTCAATAGAGTGTAGAGTTGAATGTTGCTGAAAACTAGTATGTGCTAACTTGATGTAAGCCTTATTATTTTACTTCATATCATTTAGCGTAGTATGCAACCAATTTTATGAGTGCGCTACCAATGTTCCAGAAATTACTTCCAGTACATCACCTTTTGTACACAATGGAACATTAGCGTTTACAGAACTAAGCAAAGACATAGGCTGTTCCACTCTCAATGTTATGATATGTGTTCCTGAATTCAGCTTGCATTTGAGTATACCATAGCTTTGAGTGTTATACATGCAATATCTATATAGTTCCAGCTCACCCTGAGTAGTTATGTTCACATCCGTAACTCAAAATGCATAGAATACAAAGTAATGCATTCAGCTCAATAGAGTGTAGAGTTGAATGTTGCTGAAAACTATGTGCTAACTTGATGAAAACCTTATTATTTTACTTACTATATGAATTAGAGTAGTACGCAAACAATTTTATGAGTGTTCTACCAATGTTCGAGAAGTTAGTTTCGGTACATCTCCTTTAGTACACAATGGAACATCAGCATTTACAGAACTAAGCAAAGATACTGGCAGTTTCTCTCTGAATGTTAGGATGTAGGTTCCTGTATTCAGCTTCCAATTGGGTATTCCATGGCTGTGAGTAGTATGCATGCAATATCTATACAGTTCCAGCTCACCCTATGTAGTTATGTACACATCCTTAACTCAAAATGCATAAAATAGCAAGTAATGCATTCAGCTCAATAGAGTGTAGATTTCAATGTTGCTGAAAACTTCTATGTGCTAATAGATGTAAACCTTCTTATTTAACATACCATTTGCTTTAGAGTAGTATGCAACCAATTTTATGAGTGTGCTACCAATGTTCGAGGTTACTTTCAGTACACTACCTTTTGTACACAATGGAACATCAGCATTTACAGAACTAAGCAAAGATATAGGCTGTTCCACTCTGAATGTTACGGTATAGGTTCCTAAATTCAGCTTGCATTTGAGTATTCCATAGCTGTGAGTGGTATACATGCAATATCTATACAGTTCCAGCTCACCCTGAGTAGTTATGTACACATCCTTAACTCAAAATGCATAGAACAGAAAGTAATGCATTCAACCCAACAGAGTGCAGAGTTGAATGTTGATGAAAACTACTATGTGCTAACTTGATGTAAACATTATTAGTTTACTTACTGCATGATTTAGAGTAGTATGCAACCAATTTTATGAGTGTGCTACCAGTGCTTGAGAAATTACTTTCAGTACATCACCTTTAGTACACAATGGAACATCAGCATTTACAGAACTAAGCAAAGATACTGGCTCTTCCTCTCTAAATGGTAGGATGTAGGTTCCTGTATTCAGCTTGCAATTGGGTATTCCATGGCTGTGAGTAGTATACATGCAATATCTATACAGTTCCAGCTCACCCTGTGTAGTTATGTACACATCCTTAACTCAAAATGCATAGAATAGAAAGTAATGCATTCATCTCAGTAGAGTGTAGAGTTCAATGTTGCTAAAAACTACTATGTGCTAACTTTTTTAAAATATTATTTATTTATTGAATTTTAGAAATTACAAGAATAAATGTAATAATAAAATAGTAATTAAAGTGATATTAACCATCCCCTCTCCCCTTAACCCACCCCCCTTAACCCTTATCTAAAGAAGAAGAAAAAAAAAGAAAGAAAAGAGAAGAAAGATTGCCTGGATATCGGAGGATCCCCACATGTTCCATGGAGTTTAAAATAATTTTGATATTTATTTTCACTTTCCCCAATTACTATAATTTTATCTTCAAACGACCTATGTATCTAATCCTATCTTTCGTAAGTATGGTGACCAAATTTTCAAAAATATCTCATATTTATTTCTTAAATTATACGTAATATTTTCAAATGGAATACAAATATGTATTTCATTATTCCAACGATCCATAGTTAAATTTAAATCAGATTTCCAAGTAACTGCGATAACTTTTTTGGCTACTGCCAAAGCAATTTTTATAAATTTTTTCTGATACTTATTCAATTTAAATTTCGTTATTGTCCCTTCAATGTCTCCTAATAAAAATAGCAATGGACAATATGGAAGTTGTACTCCAATAATTTGTTGTAATAAAAATCTTAAATTAATCCAAAATGGTTGAATTTTAGAACAAGACCAAGTAGAATGTAAAAAAGTACCAATCTCTTGTTTACATCGAAAACATTTGTCAGACATATTTGAATTTAATCTACTTATTTTCAGTGGTGTTATATATAATATAAAAAATTATATTGTATTAATCTAAGTCGAACATTTATTGTATTTCACATACTATCAGAACATAATCTTGACCAATATTTCCATCAATTTTAACATTCAATTAAAAGCTTATTTACGAGAAAAGCTGGGACAAACAATGTAGATGCCAAAACCTAGTGAAATAAAAATATTAATTCAGAAAGGAAAAATTTAAAAAATTACATCTTGTATGTATAATTTGATTCAAAAGCAGACAATTAAATTAGGAATTCATAAATCAAGACAAAAATGGGAATCTGATCTATGTGCTAACATGATGTAAACCTTATTATTTTACATACCATATGCTTTAGAGTAGTATGCAACAAATTTTATGAGTGTGCTACCAATGTTCGAGGTTACTTTCACTACATCACCTTTTGTACACAATGGAAAATTAGCGTTAACAATACTAAGCAAAGATATTGGCTGTTCCTCTCTGAATGTTAGGATGTAGGTTTCATGAATTCAGCTTGCATTTGGGTATTCCATGGCTCTGAGTAGTATACATGCAATATCTATACAGAACTAGCTCACCCTGAATAGTTATGTACACATCCTTAACTGCATTCAGCTCAATAGAGTGTAGAGTTGAATGTTGCTGAAAACTAGTATGTGCTAACTTGATGTAAGCCTTATTATTTTACTTCATATCATTTAGCGTAGTATGCAACCAATTTTATGAGTGCGCTACCAATGTTCCAGAAATTACTTCCAGTACATCACCTTTTGTACACAATGGAACATTAGCGTTTACAGAACTAAGCAAAGACATAGGCTGTTCCACTCTCAATGTTATGATATGTGTTCCTGAATTCAGCTTGCATTTGAGTATACCATAGCTTTGAGTGTTATACATGCAATATCTATATAGTTCCAGCTCACCCTGAGTAGTTATGTTCACATCCGTAACTCAAAATGCATAGAATACAAAGTAATGCATTCAGCTCAATAGAGTGTAGAGTTGAATGTTGCTGAAAACTATGTGCTAACTTGATGAAAACCTTATTATTTTACTTACTATATGAATTAGAGTAGTACGCAAACAATTTTATGAGTGTTCTACCAATGTTCGAGAAGTTAGTTTCGGTACATCTCCTTTAGTACACAATGGAACATCAGCATTTACAGAACTAAGCAAAGATACTGGCAGTTTCTCTCTGAATGTTAGGATGTAGGTTCCTGTATTCAGCTTCCAATTGGGTATTCCATGGCTGTGAGTAGTATGCATGCAATATCTATACAGTTCCAGCTCACCCTATGTAGTTATGTACACATCCTTAACTCAAAATGCATAAAATAGCAAGTAATGCATTCAGCTCAATAGAGTGTAGATTTCAATGTTGCTGAAAACTTCTATGTGCTAATAGATGTAAACCTTCTTATTTAACATACCATTTGCTTTAGAGTAGTATGCAACCAATTTTATGAGTGTGCTACCAATGTTCGAGGTTACTTTCAGTACACTACCTTTTGTACACAATGGAACATCAGCATTTACAGAACTAAGCAAAGATATAGGCTGTTCCACTCTGAATGTTACGGTATAGGTTCCTAAATTCAGCTTGCATTTGAGTATTCCATAGCTGTGAGTGGTATACATGCAATATCTATACAGTTCCAGCTCACCCTGAGTAGTTATGTACACATCCTTAACTCAAAATGCATAGAACAGAAAGTAATGCATTCAACCCAACAGAGTGCAGAGTTGAATGTTGATGAAAACTACTATGTGCTAACTTGATGTAAACATTATTAGTTTACTTACTGCATGATTTAGAGTAGTATGCAACCAATTTTATGAGTGTGCTACCAGTGCTTGAGAAATTACTTTCAGTACATCACCTTTAGTACACAATGGAACATCAGCATTTACAGAACTAAGCAAAGATACTGGCTCTTCCTCTCTAAATGGTAGGATGTAGGTTCCTGTATTCAGCTTGCAATTGGGTATTCCATGGCTGTGAGTAGTATACATGCAATATCTATACAGTTCCAGCTCACCCTGTGTAGTTATGTACACATCCTTAACTCAAAATGCATAGAATAGAAAGTAATGCATTCATCTCAGTAGAGTGTAGAGTTCAATGTTGCTAAAAACTACTATGTGCTAACTTTTTTAAAATATTATTTATTTATTGAATTTTAGAAATTACAAGAATAAATGTAATAATAAAATAGTAATTAAAGTGATATTAACCATCCCCTCTCCCCTTAACCCACCCCCCTTAACCCTTATCTAAAGAAGAAGAAAAAAAAAGAAAGAAAAGAGAAGAAAGATTGCCTGGATATCGGAGGATCCCCACATGTTCCATGGAGTTTAAAATAATTTTGATATTTATTTTCACTTTCCCCAATTACTATAATTTTATCTTCAAACGACCTATGTATCTAATCCTATCTTTCGTAAGTATGGTGACCAAATTTTCAAAAATATCTCATATTTATTTCTTAAATTATACGTAATATTTTCAAATGGAATACAAATATGTATTTCATTATTCCAACGATCCATAGTTAAATTTAAATCAGATTTCCAAGTAACTGCGATAACTTTTTTGGCTACTGCCAAAGCAATTTTTATAAATTTTTTCTGATACTTATTCAATTTAAATTTCGTTATTGTCCCTTCAATGTCTCCTAATAAAAATAGCAATGGACAATATGGAAGTTGTACTCCAATAATTTGTTGTAATAAAAATCTTAAATTAATCCAAAATGGTTGAATTTTAGAACAAGACCAAGTAGAATGTAAAAAAGTACCAATCTCTTGTTTACATCGAAAACATTTGTCAGACATATTTGAATTTAATCTACTTATTTTCAGTGGTGTTATATATAATATAAAAAATTATATTGTATTAATCTAAGTCGAACATTTATTGTATTTCACATACTATCAGAACATAATCTTGACCAATATTTCCATCAATTTTAACATTCAATTAAAAGCTTATTTACGAGAAAAGCTGGGACAAACAATGTAGATGCCAAAACCTAGTGAAATAAAAATATTAATTCAGAAAGGAAAAATTTAAAAAATTACATCTTGTATGTATAATTTGATTCAAAAGCAGACAATATCCATAAATCAAGACAAAAATGGGAATCTGATCTATGTGCTAACATGATGTAAACCTTATTATTTTACATACCATATGCTTTAGAGTAGTATGCAACAAATTTTATGAGTGTGCTACCAATGTTCGAGGTTACTTTCACTACATCACCTTTTGTACACAATGGAAAATTAGCGTTAACAATACTAAGCAAAGATATTGGCTGTTCCTCTCTGAATGTTAGGATGTAGGTTTCATGAATTCAGCTTGCATTTGGGTATTCCATGGCTCTGAGTAGTATACATGCAATATCTATACAGAACTAGCTCACCCTGAATAGTTATGTACACATCCTTAACTGCATTCAGCTCAATAGAGTGTAGAGTTGAATGTTGCTGAAAACTAGTATGTGCTAACTTGATGTAAGCCTTATTATTTTACTTCATATCATTTAGCGTAGTATGCAACCAATTTTATGAGTGCGCTACCAATGTTCCAGAAATTACTTCCAGTACATCACCTTTTGTACACAATGGAACATTAGCGTTTACAGAACTAAGCAAAGACATAGGCTGTTCCACTCTCAATGTTATGATATGTGTTCCTGAATTCAGCTTGCATTTGAGTATACCATAGCTTTGAGTGTTATACATGCAATATCTATATAGTTCCAGCTCACCCTGAGTAGTTATGTTCACATCCGTAACTCAAAATGCATAGAATACAAAGTAATGCATTCAGCTCAATAGAGTGTAGAGTTGAATGTTGCTGAAAACTATGTGCTAACTTGATGAAAACCTTATTATTTTACTTACTATATGAATTAGAGTAGTACGCAAACAATTTTATGAGTGTTCTACCAATGTTCGAGAAGTTAGTTTCGGTACATCTCCTTTAGTACACAATGGAACATCAGCATTTACAGAACTAAGCAAAGATACTGGCAGTTTCTCTCTGAATGTTAGGATGTAGGTTCCTGTATTCAGCTTCCAATTGGGTATTCCATGGCTGTGAGTAGTATGCATGCAATATCTATACAGTTCCAGCTCACCCTATGTAGTTATGTACACATCCTTAACTCAAAATGCATAAAATAGCAAGTAATGCATTCAGCTCAATAGAGTGTAGATTTCAATGTTGCTGAAAACTTCTATGTGCTAATAGATGTAAACCTTCTTATTTAACATACCATTTGCTTTAGAGTAGTATGCAACCAATTTTATGAGTGTGCTACCAATGTTCGAGGTTACTTTCAGTACACTACCTTTTGTACACAATGGAACATCAGCATTTACAGAACTAAGCAAAGATATAGGCTGTTCCACTCTGAATGTTACGGTATAGGTTCCTAAATTCAGCTTGCATTTGAGTATTCCATAGCTGTGAGTGGTATACATGCAATATCTATACAGTTCCAGCTCACCCTGAGTAGTTCTGTACACATCCTTAACTCAAAATGCATAGAACAGAAAGTAATGCATTCAACCCAACAGAGTGCAGAGTTGAATGTTGATGAAAACTACTATGTGCTAACTTGATGTAAACATTATTAGTTTACTTACTGCATGATTTAGAGTAGTATGCAACCAATTTTATGAGTGTGCTACCAGTGCTTGAGAAATTACTTTCAGTACATCACCTTTAGTACACAATGGAACATCAGCATTTACAGAACTAAGCAAAGATACTGGCTCTTCCTCTCTAAATGGTAGGATGTAGGTTCCTGTATTCAGCTTGCAATTGGGTATTCCATGGCTGTGAGTAGTATACATGCAATATCTATACAGTTCCAGCTCACCCTGTGTAGTTATGTACACATCCTTAACTCAAAATGCATAGAATAGAAAGTAATGCATTCATCTCAGTAGAGTGTAGAGTTCAATGTTGCTGAAAACTACTATGTGCTAACTTTTTTAAAATATTATTTATTTATTGAATTTTAGAAATTACAAGAATAAATGTAATAAGAAAATAGTAATTAAAGTGATATTAACCATCCCCTCTCCCCTTAACCCACCCCCCTTAACCCTTATCTAAAGAAGAAGAAAAAAAAAGAAAGAAAAGAGAAGAAAGATTGCCTGGATATCGGAGGATCCCCACATGTTCCATGGAGTTTAAAATAATTTTGATATTTATTTTCACTTTCCCCAATTACTATAATTTTATCTTCAAACGACCTATGTATCTAATCCTATCTTTCGTAAGTATGGTGACCAAATTTTCAAAAATATCTCATATTTATTTCTTAAATTATACGTAATATTTTCAAATGGAATACAAATATGTATTTCATTATTCCAACGATCCATAGTTAAATTTAAATCAGATTTCCAAGTAACTGCGATAACTTTTTTGGCTACTGCCAAAGCAATTTTTATAAATTTTTTCTGATACTTATTCAATTTAAATTTCGTTATTGTCCCTTCAATGTCTCCTAATAAAAATAGCAATGGACAATATGGAAGTTGTACTCCAATAATTTGTTGTAATAAAAATCTTAAATTAATCCAAAATGGTTGAATTTTAGAACAAGACCAAGTAGAATGTAAAAAAGTACCAATCTCTTGTTTACATCGAAAACATTTGTCAGACATATTTGAATTTAATCTACTTATTTTCAGTGGTGTTATATATAATATAAAAAATTATATTGTATTAATCTAAGTCGAACATTTATTGTATTTCACATACTATCAGAACATAATCTTGACCAATATTTCCATCAATTTTAACATTCAATTAAAAGCTTATTTACGAGAAAAGCTGGGACAAACAATGTAGATGCCAAAACCTAGTGAAATAAAAATATTAATTCAGAAAGGAAAAATTTAAAAAATTACATCTTGTATGTATAATTTGATTCAAAAGCAGACAATATCCATAAATCAAGACAAAAATGGGAATCTGATCTATGTGCTAACATGATGTAAACCTTATTATTTTACATACCATATGCTTTAGAGTAGTATGCAACAAATTTTATGAGTGTGCTACCAATGTTCGAGGTTACTTTCACTACATCACCTTTTGTACACAATGGAAAATTAGCGTTAACAATACTAAGCAAAGATATTGGCTGTTCCTCTCTGAATGTTAGGATGTAGGTTTCATGAATTCAGCTTGCATTTGGGTATTCCATGGCTCTGAGTAGTATACATGCAATATCTATACAGAACTAGCTCACCCTGAATAGTTATGTACACATCCTTAACTGCATTCAGCTCAATAGAGTGTAGAGTTGAATGTTGCTGAAAACTAGTATGTGCTAACTTGATGTAAGCCTTATTATTTTACTTCATATCATTTAGCGTAGTATGCAACCAATTTTATGAGTGCGCTACCAATGTTCCAGAAATTACTTCCAGTACATCACCTTTTGTACACAATGGAACATTAGCGTTTACAGAACTAAGCAAAGACATAGGCTGTTCCACTCTCAATGTTATGATATGTGTTCCTGAATTCAGCTTGCATTTGAGTATACCATAGCTTTGAGTGTTATACATGCAATATCTATATAGTTCCAGCTCACCCTGAGTAGTTATGTTCACATCCGTAACTCAAAATGCATAGAATACAAAGTAATGCATTCAGCTCAATAGAGTGTAGAGTTGAATGTTGCTGAAAACTATGTGCTAACTTGATGAAAACCTTATTATTTTACTTACTATATGAATTAGAGTAGTACGCAAACAATTTTATGAGTGTTCTACCAATGTTCGAGAAGTTAGTTTCGGTACATCTCCTTTAGTACACAATGGAACATCAGCATTTACAGAACTAAGCAAAGATACTGGCAGTTTCTCTCTGAATGTTAGGATGTAGGTTCCTGTATTCAGCTTCCAATTGGGTATTCCATGGCTGTGAGTAGTATGCATGCAATATCTATACAGTTCCAGCTCACCCTATGTAGTTATGTACACATCCTTAACTCAAAATGCATAAAATAGCAAGTAATGCATTCAGCTCAATAGAGTGTAGATTTCAATGTTGCTGAAAACTTCTATGTGCTAATAGATGTAAACCTTCTTATTTAACATACCATTTGCTTTAGAGTAGTATGCAACCAATTTTATGAGTGTGCTACCAATGTTCGAGGTTACTTTCAGTACACTACCTTTTGTACACAATGGAACATCAGCATTTACAGAACTAAGCAAAGATATAGGCTGTTCCACTCTGAATGTTACGGTATAGGTTCCTAAATTCAGCTTGCATTTGAGTATTCCATAGCTGTGAGTGGTATACATGCAATATCTATACAGTTCCAGCTCACCCTGAGTAGTTATGTACACATCCTTAACTCAAAATGCATAGAACAGAAAGTAATGCATTCAACCCAACAGAGTGCAGAGTTGAATGTTGATGAAAACTACTATGTGCTAACTTGATGTAAACATTATTAGTTTACTTACTGCATGATTTAGAGTAGTATGCAACCAATTTTATGAGTGTGCTACCAGTGCTTGAGAAATTACTTTCAGTACATCACCTTTAGTACACAATGGAACATCAGCATTTACAGAACTAAGCAAAGATACTGGCTCTTCCTCTCTAAATGGTAGGATGTAGGTTCCTGTATTCAGCTTGCAATTGGGTATTCCATGGCTGTGAGTAGTATACATGCAATATCTATACAGTTCCAGCTCACCCTGTGTAGTTATGTACACATCCTTAACTCAAAATGCATAGAATAGAAAGTAATGCATTCATCTCAGTAGAGTGTAGAGTTCAATGTTGCTGAAAACTACTATGTGCTAACTTTTTTAAAATATTATTTATTTATTGAATTTTAGAAATTACAAGAATAAATGTAATAAGAAAATAGTAATTAAAGTGATATTAACCATCCCCTCTCCCCTTAACCCACCCCCCTTAACCCTTATCTAAAGAAGAAGAAAAAAAAAGAAAGAAAAGAGAAGAAAGATTGCCTGGATATCGGAGGATCCCCACATGTTCCATGGAGTTTAAAATAATTTTGATATTTATTTTCACTTTCCCCAATTACTATAATTTTATCTTCAAACGACCTATGTATCTAATCCTATCTTTCGTAAGTATGGTGACCAAATTTTCAAAAATATCTCATATTTATTTCTTAAATTATACGTAATATTTTCAAATGGAATACAAATATGTATTTCATTATTCCAACGATCCATAGTTAAATTTAAATCAGATTTCCAAGTAACTGCGATAACTTTTTTGGCTACTGCCAAAGCAATTTTTATAAATTTTTTCTGATACTTATTCAATTTAAATTTCGTTATTGTCCCTTCAATGTCTCCTAATAAAAATAGCAATGGACAATATGGAAGTTGTACTCCAATAATTTGTTGTAATAAAAATCTTAAATTAATCCAAAATGGTTGAATTTTAGAACAAGACCAAGTAGAATGTAAAAAAGTACCAATCTCTTGTTTACATCGAAAACATTTGTCAGACATATTTGAATTTAATCTACTTATTTTCAGTGGTGTTATATATAATATAAAAAATTATATTGTATTAATCTAAGTCGAACATTTATTGTATTTCACATACTATCAGAACATAATCTTGACCAATATTTCCATCAATTTTAACATTCAATTAAAAGCTTATTTACGAGAAAAGCTGGGACAAACAATGTAGATGCCAAAACCTAGTGAAATAAAAATATTAATTCAGAAAGGAAAAATTTAAAAAATTACATCTTGTATGTATAATTTGATTCAAAAGCAGACAATTAAATTAGGAATTCATAAATCAAGACAAAAATGGGAATCTGATCTATGTGCTAACATGATGTAAACCTTATTATTTTACATACCATATGCTTTAGAGTAGTATGCAACAAATTTTATGAGTGTGCTACCAATGTTCGAGGTTACTTTCACTACATCACCTTTTGTACACAATGGAAAATTAGCGTTAACAATACTAAGCAAAGATATTGGCTGTTCCTCTCTGAATGTTATGATGTAGGTTTCATGAATTCAGCTTGCATTTGGGTATTCCATGGCTCTGAGTAGTATACATGCAATATCTATACAGAACTAGCTCACCCTGAATAGTTATGTACACATCCTTAACTGCATTCAGCTCAATAGAGTGTAGAGTTGAATGTTGCTGAAAACTAGTATGTGCTAACTTGATGTAAGCCTTATTATTTTACTTCATATCATTTAGCGTAGTATGCAACCAATTTTATGAGTGCGCTACCAATGTTCCAGAAATTACTTCCAGTACATCACCTTTTGTACACAATGGAACATTAGCATTTACAGAACTAAGCAAAGACATAGGCTGTTCCACTCTCAATGTTATGATATGTGTTCCTGAATTCAGCTTGCATTTGAGTATACCATAGCTTTGAGTGTTATACATGCAATATCTATATAGTTCCAGCTCACCCTGAGTAGTTATGTACACATCCTTAACTCAAAATGCATAGAACAGAAAGTAATGCATTCAACCCAACAGAGTGCAGAGTTGAATGTTGATGAAAACTACTATGTGCTAACTTGATGTAAACATTATTAGTTTACTTACTGCATGATTTAGAGTAGTATGCAACCAATTTTATGAGTGTGCTACCAGTGCTTGAGAAATTACTTTCAGTACATCACCTTTAGTACACAATGGAACATCAGCATTTACAGAACTAAGCAAAGATACTGGCTCTTCCTCTCTAAATGGTAGGATGTAGGTTCCTGTATTCAGCTTGCAATTGGGTATTCCATGGCTGTGAGTAGTATACATGCAATATCTATACAGTTCCAGCTCACCCTGTGTAGTTATGTACACATCCTTAACTCAAAATGCATAGAATAGAAAGTAATGCATTCATCTCAGTAGAGTGTAGAGTTCAATGTTGCTAAAAACTACTATGTGCTAACTTTTTTAAAATATTATTTATTTATTGAATTTTAGAAATTACAAGAATAAATGTAATAATAAAATAGTAATTAAAGTGATATTAACCATCCCCTCTCCCCTTAACCCACCCCCCTTAACCCTTATCTAAAGAAGAAGAAAAAAAAAGAAAGAAAAGAGAAGAAAGATTGCCTGGATATCGGAGGATCCCCACATGTTCCATGGAGTTTAAAATAATTTTGATATTTATTTTCACTTTCCCCAATTACTATAATTTTATCTTCAAACGACCTATGTATCTAATCCTATCTTTCGTAAGTATGGTGACCAAATTTTCAAAAATATCTCATATTTATTTCTTAAATTATACGTAATATTTTCAAATGGAATACAAATATGTATTTCATTATTCCAACGATCCATAGTTAAATTTAAATCAGATTTCCAAGTAACTGCGATAACTTTTTTGGCTACTGCCAAAGCAATTTTTATAAATTTTTTCTGATACTTATTCAATTTAAATTTCGTTATTGTCCCTTCAATGTCTCCTAATAAAAATAGCAATGGACAATATGGAAGTTGTACTCCAATAATTTGTTGTAATAAAAATCTTAAATTAATCCAAAATGGTTGAATTTTAGAACAAGACCAAGTAGAATGTAAAAAAGTACCAATCTCTTGTTTACATCGAAAACATTTGTCAGACATATTTGAATTTAATCTACTTATTTTCAGTGGTGTTATATATAATATAAAAAATTATATTGTATTAATCTAAGTCGAACATTTATTGTATTTCACATACTATCAGAACATAATCTTGACCAATATTTCCATCAATTTTAACATTCAATTAAAAGCTTATTTACGAGAAAAGCTGGGACAAACAATGTAGATGCCAAAACCTAGTGAAATAAAAATATTAATTCAGAAAGGAAAAATTTAAAAAATTACATCTTGTATGTATAATTTGATTCAAAAGCAGACAATTAAATTAGGAATTCATAAATCAAGACAAAAATGGGAATCTGATCTATGTGCTAACATGATGTAAACCTTATTATTTTACATACCATATGCTTTAGAGTAGTATGCAACAAATTTTATGAGTGTGCTACCAATGTTCGAGGTTACTTTCACTACATCACCTTTTGTACACAATGGAAAATTAGCGTTAACAATACTAAGCAAAGATATTGGCTGTTCCTCTCTGAATGTTAGGATGTAGGTTTCATGAATTCAGCTTGCATTTGGGTATTCCATGGCTCTGAGTAGTATACATGCAATATCTATACAGAACTAGCTCACCCTGAATAGTTATGTACACATCCTTAACTGCATTCAGCTCAATAGAGTGTAGAGTTGAATGTTGCTGAAAACTAGTATGTGCTAACTTGATGTAAGCCTTATTATTTTACTTCATATCATTTAGCGTAGTATGCAACCAATTTTATGAGTGCGCTACCAATGTTCCAGAAATTACTTCCAGTACATCACCTTTTGTACACAATGGAACATTAGCGTTTACAGAACTAAGCAAAGACATAGGCTGTTCCACTCTCAATGTTATGATATGTGTTCCTGAATTCAGCTTGCATTTGAGTATACCATAGCTTTGAGTGTTATACATGCAATATCTATATAGTTCCAGCTCACCCTGAGTAGTTATGTTCACATCCGTAACTCAAAATGCATAGAATACAAAGTAATGCATTCAGCTCAATAGAGTGTAGAGTTGAATGTTGCTGAAAACTATGTGCTAACTTGATGAAAACCTTATTATTTTACTTACTATATGAATTAGAGTAGTACGCAAACAATTTTATGAGTGTTCTACCAATGTTCGAGAAGTTAGTTTCGGTACATCTCCTTTAGTACACAATGGAACATCAGCATTTACAGAACTAAGCAAAGATACTGGCAGTTTCTCTCTGAATGTTAGGATGTAGGTTCCTGTATTCAGCTTCCAATTGGGTATTCCATGGCTGTGAGTAGTATGCATGCAATATCTATACAGTTCCAGCTCACCCTATGTAGTTATGTACACATCCTTAACTCAAAATGCATAAAATAGCAAGTAATGCATTCAGCTCAATAGAGTGTAGATTTCAATGTTGCTGAAAACTTCTATGTGCTAATAGATGTAAACCTTCTTATTTAACATACCATTTGCTTTAGAGTAGTATGCAACCAATTTTATGAGTGTGCTACCAATGTTCGAGGTTACTTTCAGTACACTACCTTTTGTACACAATGGAACATCAGCATTTACAGAACTAAGCAAAGATATAGGCTGTTCCACTCTGAATGTTACGGTATAGGTTCCTAAATTCAGCTTGCATTTGAGTATTCCATAGCTGTGAGTGGTATACATGCAATATCTATACAGTTCCAGCTCACCCTGAGTAGTTATGTACACATCCTTAACTCAAAATGCATAGAACAGAAAGTAATGCATTCAACCCAACAGAGTGCAGAGTTGAATGTTGATGAAAACTACTATGTGCTAACTTGATGTAAACATTATTAGTTTACTTACTGCATGATTTAGAGTAGTATGCAACCAATTTTATGAGTGTGCTACCAGTGCTTGAGAAATTACTTTCAGTACATCACCTTTAGTACACAATGGAACATCAGCATTTACAGAACTAAGCAAAGATACTGGCTCTTCCTCTCTAAATGGTAGGATGTAGGTTCCTGTATTCAGCTTGCAATTGGGTATTCCATGGCTGTGAGTAGTATACATGCAATATCTATACAGTTCCAGCTCACCCTGTGTAGTTATGTACACATCCTTAACTCAAAATGCATAGAATAGAAAGTAATGCATTCATCTCAGTAGAGTGTAGAGTTCAATGTTGCTGAAAACTACTATGTGCTAACTTTTTTAAAATATTATTTATTTATTGAATTTTAGAAATTACAAGAATAAATGTAATAAGAAAATAGTAATTAAAGTGATATTAACCATCCCCTCTCCCCTTAACCCACCCCCCTTAACCCTTATCTAAAGAAGAAGAAAAAAAAAGAAAGAAAAGAGAAGAAAGATTGCCTGGATATCGGAGGATCCCCACATGTTCCATGGAGTTTAAAATAATTTTGATATTTATTTTCACTTTCCCCAATTACTATAATTTTATCTTCAAACGACCTATGTATCTAATCCTATCTTTCGTAAGTATGGTGACCAAATTTTCAAAAATATCTCATATTTATTTCTTAAATTATACGTAATATTTTCAAATGGAATACAAATATGTATTTCATTATTCCAACGATCCATAGTTAAATTTAAATCAGATTTCCAAGTAACTGCGATAACTTTTTTGGCTACTGCCAAAGCAATTTTTATAAATTTTTTCTGATACTTATTCAATTTAAATTTCGTTATTGTCCCTTCAATGTCTCCTAATAAAAATAGCAATGGACAATATGGAAGTTGTACTCCAATAATTTGTTGTAATAAAAATCTTAAATTAATCCAAAATGGTTGAATTTTAGAACAAGACCAAGTAGAATGTAAAAAAGTACCAATCTCTTGTTTACATCGAAAACATTTGTCAGACATATTTGAATTTAATCTACTTATTTTCAGTGGTGTTATATATAATATAAAAAATTATATTGTATTAATCTAAGTCGAACATTTATTGTATTTCACATACTATCAGAACATAATCTTGACCAATATTTCCATCAATTTTAACATTCAATTAAAAGCTTATTTACGAGAAAAGCTGGGACAAACAATGTAGATGCCAAAACCTAGTGAAATAAAAATATTAATTCAGAAAGGAAAAATTTAAAAAATTACATCTTGTATGTATAATTTGATTCAAAAGCAGACAATTAAATTAGGAATTCATAAATCAAGACAAAAATGGGAATCTGATCTATGTGCTAACATGATGTAAACCTTATTATTTTACATACCATATGCTTTAGAGTAGTATGCAACAAATTTTATGAGTGTGCTACCAATGTTCGAGGTTACTTTCACTACATCACCTTTTGTACACAATGGAAAATTAGCGTTAACAATACTAAGCAAAGATATTGGCTGTTCCTCTCTGAATGTTAGGATGTAGGTTTCATGAATTCAGCTTGCATTTGGGTATTCCATGGCTCTGAGTAGTATACATGCAATATCTATACAGAACTAGCTCACCCTGAATAGTTATGTACACATCCTTAACTGCATTCAGCTCAATAGAGTGTAGAGTTGAATGTTGCTGAAAACTAGTATGTGCTAACTTGATGTAAGCCTTATTATTTTACTTCATATCATTTAGCGTAGTATGCAACCAATTTTATGAGTGCGCTACCAATGTTCCAGAAATTACTTCCAGTACATCACCTTTTGTACACAATGGAACATTAGCGTTTACAGAACTAAGCAAAGACATAGGCTGTTCCACTCTCAATGTTATGATATGTGTTCCTGAATTCAGCTTGCATTTGAGTATACCATAGCTTTGAGTGTTATACATGCAATATCTATATAGTTCCAGCTCACCCTGAGTAGTTATGTTCACATCCGTAACTCAAAATGCATAGAATACAAAGTAATGCATTCAGCTCAATAGAGTGTAGAGTTGAATGTTGCTGAAAACTATGTGCTAACTTGATGAAAACCTTATTATTTTACTTACTATATGAATTAGAGTAGTACGCAAACAATTTTATGAGTGTTCTACCAATGTTCGAGAAGTTAGTTTCGGTACATCTCCTTTAGTACACAATGGAACATCAGCATTTACAGAACTAAGCAAAGATACTGGCTGTTTCTCTCTGAATGTTAGGATGCAGGTTCCTGTATTCAGCTTGCAATTGGGTATTCCATGGCTGTGAGTAGTATACATGCAATATCTATACAGTTCCAGCTCACCCTGTGTAGTTATGTACACATCCTTAACTCAAAATGCATAAAATAGCAAGTAATGCATTCAGCTCAATAGAGTGTAGATTTCAATGTTGCTGAAAACTTCTATGTGCTAATAGATGTAAACCTTCTTATTTAACATACCATTTGCTTTAGAGTAGTATGCAACCAATTTTATGAGTGTGCTACCAATGTTCGAGGTTACTTTCAGTACAGCACCTTTTGTACACAATGGAACATCAGCATTTACAGAACTAAGCAAAGATATAGGCTGTTCCACTCTGAATGTTACGGTATAGGTTCCTAAATTCAGCTTGCATTTGAGTATTCCATAGCTGTGAGTGGTATACATGCAATATCTATACAGTTCCAGCTCACCCTGAGTAGTTATGTACACATCCTTAACTCAAAATGCATAGAACAGAAAGTAATGCATTCAACCCAACAGAGTGCAGAGTTGAATGTTGATGAAAACTACTATGTGCTAACTTGATGTAAACATTATTAGTTTACTTACTGCATGATTTAGAGTAGTATGCAACCAATTTTATGAGTGTGCTACCAGTGCTTGAGAAATTACTTTCAGTACATCACCTTTAGTACACAATGGAACATCAGCATTTACAGAACTAAGCAAAGATACTGGCTCTTCCTCTCTAAATGGTAGGATGTAGGTTCCTGTATTCAGCTTGCAATTGGGTATTCCATGGCTGTGAGTAGTATACATGCAATATCTATACAGTTCCAGCTCACCCTGTGTAGTTATGTACACATCCTTAACTCAAAATGCATAGAATAGAAAGTAATGCATTCATCTCAGTAGAGTGTAGAGTTCAATGTTGCTAAAAACTACTATGTGCTAACTTTTTTAAAATATTATTTATTTATTGAATTTTAGAAATTACAAGAATAAATGTAATAATAAAATAGTAATTAAAGTGATATTAACCATCCCCTCTCCCCTTAACCCACCCCCCTTAACCCTTATCTAAAGAAGAAGAAAAAAAAAGAAAGAAAAGAGAAGAAAGATTGCCTGGATATCGGAGGATCCCCACATGTTCCATGGAGTTTAAAATAATTTTGATATTTATTTTCACTTTCCCCAATTACTATAATTTTATCTTCAAACGACCTATGTATCTAATCCTATCTTTCGTAAGTATGGTGACCAAATTTTCAAAAATATCTCATATTTATTTCTTAAATTATACGTAATATTTTCAAATGGAATACAAATATGTATTTCATTATTCCAACGATCCATAGTTAAATTTAAATCAGATTTCCAAGTAACTGCGATAACTTTTTTGGCTACTGCCAAAGCAATTTTTATAAATTTTTTCTGATACTTATTCAATTTAAATTTCGTTATTGTCCCTTCAATGTCTCCTAATAAAAATAGCAATGGACAATATGGAAGTTGTACTCCAATAATTTGTTGTAATAAAAATCTTAAATTAATCCAAAATGGTTGAATTTTAGAACAAGACCAAGTAGAATGTAAAAAAGTACCAATCTCTTGTTTACATCGAAAACATTTGTCAGACATATTTGAATTTAATCTACTTATTTTCAGTGGTGTTATATATAATATAAAAAATTATATTGTATTAATCTAAGTCGAACATTTATTGTATTTCACATACTATCAGAACATAATCTTGACCAATATTTCCATCAATTTTAACATTCAATTAAAAGCTTATTTACGAGAAAAGCTGGGACAAACAATGTAGATGCCAAAACCTAGTGAAATAAAAATATTAATTCAGAAAGGAAAAATTTAAAAAATTACATCTTGTATGTATAATTTGATTCAAAAGCAGACAATTAAATTAGGAATTCATAAATCAAGACAAAAATGGGAATCTGATCTATGTGCTAACATGATGTAAACCTTATTATTTTACATACCATATGCTTTAGAGTAGTATGCAACAAATTTTATGAGTGTGCTACCAATGTTCGAGGTTACTTTCACTACATCACCTTTTGTACACAATGGAAAATTAGCGTTAACAATACTAAGCAAAGATATTGGCTGTTCCTCTCTGAATGTTAGGATGTAGGTTTCATGAATTCAGCTTGCATTTGGGTATTCCATGGCTCTGAGTAGTATACATGCAATATCTATACAGAACTAGCTCACCCTGAATAGTTATGTACACATCCTTAACTGCATTCAGCTCAATAGAGTGTAGAGTTGAATGTTGCTGAAAACTAGTATGTGCTAACTTGATGTAAGCCTTATTATTTTACTTCATATCATTTAGCGTAGTATGCAACCAATTTTATGAGTGCGCTACCAATGTTCCAGAAATTACTTCCAGTACATCACCTTTTGTACACAATGGAACATTAGCGTTTACAGAACTAAGCAAAGACATAGGCTGTTCCACTCTCAATGTTATGATATGTGTTCCTGAATTCAGCTTGCATTTGAGTATACCATAGCTTTGAGTGTTATACATGCAATATCTATATAGTTCCAGCTCACCCTGAGTAGTTATGTTCACATCCGTAACTCAAAATGCATAGAATACAAAGTAATGCATTCAGCTCAATAGAGTGTAGAGTTGAATGTTGCTGAAAACTATGTGCTAACTTGATGAAAACCTTATTATTTTACTTACTATATGAATTAGAGTAGTACGCAAACAATTTTATGAGTGTTCTACCAATGTTCGAGAAGTTAGTTTCGGTACATCTCCTTTAGTACACAATGGAACATCAGCATTTACAGAACTAAGCAAAGATACTGGCAGTTTCTCTCTGAATGTTAGGATGTAGGTTCCTGTATTCAGCTTCCAATTGGGTATTCCATGGCTGTGAGTAGTATGCATGCAATATCTATACAGTTCCAGCTCACCCTATGTAGTTATGTACACATCCTTAACTCAAAATGCATAAAATAGCAAGTAATGCATTCAGCTCAATAGAGTGTAGATTTCAATGTTGCTGAAAACTTCTATGTGCTAATAGATGTAAACCTTCTTATTTAACATACCATTTGCTTTAGAGTAGTATGCAACCAATTTTATGAGTGTGCTACCAATGTTCGAGGTTACTTTCAGTACACTACCTTTTGTACACAATGGAACATCAGCATTTACAGAACTAAGCAAAGATATAGGCTGTTCCACTCTGAATGTTACGGTATAGGTTCCTAAATTCAGCTTGCATTTGAGTATTCCATAGCTGTGAGTGGTATACATGCAATATCTATACAGTTCCAGCTCACCCTGAGTAGTTATGTACACATCCTTAACTCAAAATGCATAGAACAGAAAGTAATGCATTCAACCCAACAGAGTGCAGAGTTGAATGTTGATGAAAACTACTATGTGCTAACTTGATGTAAACATTATTAGTTTACTTACTGCATGATTTAGAGTAGTATGCAACCAATTTTATGAGTGTGCTACCAGTGCTTGAGAAATTACTTTCAGTACATCACCTTTAGTACACAATGGAACATCAGCATTTACAGAACTAAGCAAAGATACTGGCTCTTCCTCTCTAAATGGTAGGATGTAGGTTCCTGTATTCAGCTTGCAATTGGGTATTCCATGGCTGTGAGTAGTATACATGCAATATCTATACAGTTCCAGCTCACCCTGTGTAGTTATGTACACATCCTTAACTCAAAATGCATAGAATAGAAAGTAATGCATTCATCTCAGTAGAGTGTAGAGTTCAATGTTGCTGAAAACTACTATGTGCTAACTTTTTTAAAATATTATTTATTTATTGAATTTTAGAAATTACAAGAATAAATGTAATAATAAAATAGTAATTAAAGTGATATTAACCATCCCCTCTCCCCTTAACCCACCCCCCTTAACCCTTATCTAAAGAAGAAGAAAAAAAAAGAAAGAAAAGAGAAGAAAGATTGCCTGGATATCGGAGGATCCCCACATGTTCCATGGAGTTTAAAATAATTTTGATATTTATTTTCACTTTCCCCAATTACTATAATTTTATCTTCAAACGACCTATGTATCTAATCCTATCTTTCGTAAGTATGGTGACCAAATTTTCAAAAATATCTCATATTTATTTCTTAAATTATACGTAATATTTTCAAATGGAATACAAATATGTATTTCATTATTCCAACGATCCATAGTTAAATTTAAATCAGATTTCCAAGTAACTGCGATAACTTTTTTGGCTACTGCCAAAGCAATTTTTATAAATTTTTTCTGATACTTATTCAATTTAAATTTCGTTATTGTCCCTTCAATGTCTCCTAATAAAAATAGCAATGGACAATATGGAAGTTGTACTCCAATAATTTGTTGTAATAAAAATCTTAAATTAATCCAAAATGGTTGAATTTTAGAACAAGACCAAGTAGAATGTAAAAAAGTACCAATCTCTTGTTTACATCGAAAACATTTGTCAGACATATTTGAATTTAATCTACTTATTTTCAGTGGTGTTATATATAATATAAAAAATTATATTGTATTAATCTAAGTCGAACATTTATTGTATTTCACATACTATCAGAACATAATCTTGACCAATATTTCCATCAATTTTAACATTCAATTAAAAGCTTATTTACGAGAAAAGCTGGGACAAACAATGTAGATGCCAAAACCTAGTGAAATAAAAATATTAATTCAGAAAGGAAAAATTTAAAAAATTACATCTTGTATGTATAATTTGATTCAAAAGCAGACAATTAAATTAGGAATTCATAAATCAAGACAAAAATGGGAATCTGATCTATGTGCTAACATGATGTAAACATTATTTTACATACCATATGCTTTAGAGTAGTATGCAACAAATTTTATGAGTGTGCTACCAATGTTCGAGGTTACTTTCACTACATCACCTTTTGTACACAATGGAAAATTAGAGTTAACAATACTAAGCAAAGATATTGGCTGTTCCTCTCTGAATGTTAGGATGTAGGTTTCATGAATTCAGCTTGCATTTGGGTATTCCATGGCTCTGAGTAGTATACATGCAATATCTATACAGAACTAGCTCACCCTGAATAGTTATGTACACATCCTTAACTGCATTCAGCTCAATAGAGTGTAGAGTTGAATGTTGCTGAAAACTAGTATGTGCTAACTTGATGTAAGCCTTATTATTTTACTTCATATCATTTAGCGTAGTATGCAACCAATTTTATGAGTGCGCTACCAATGTTCCAGAAATTACTTCCAGTACATCACCTTTTGTACACAATGGAACATTAGCGTTTACAGAACTAAGCAAAGACATAGGCTGTTCCACTCTCAATGTTATGATATGTGTTCCTGAATTCAGCTTGCATTTGAGTATACCATAGCTTTGAGTGTTATACATGCAATATCTATATAGTTCCAGCTCACCCTGAGTAGTTATGTTCACATCCGTAACTCAAAATGCATAGAATACAAAGTAATGCATTCAGCTCAATAGAGTGTAGAGTTGAATGTTGCTGAAAACTATGTGCTAACTTGATGAAAACCTTATTATTTTACTTACTATATGAATTAGAGTAGTACGCAAACAATTTTATGAGTGTTCTACCAATGTTCGAGAAGTTAGTTTCGGTACATCTCCTTTAGTACACAATGGAACATCAGCATTTACAGAACTAAGCAAAGATACTGGCAGTTTCTCTCTGAATGTTAGGATGTAGGTTCCTGTATTCAGCTTCCAATTGGGTATTCCATGGCTGTGAGTAGTATGCATGCAATATCTATACAGTTCCAGCTCACCCTATGTAGTTATGTACACATCCTTAACCCAAAATGCATAAAATAGCAAGTAATGCATTCAGCTCAATAGAGTGTAGATTTCAATGTTGCTGAAAACTTCTATGTGCTAATAGATGTAAACCTTCTTATTTAACATACCATTTGCTTTAGAGTAGTATGCAACCAATTTTATGAGTGTGCTACCAATGTTCGAGGTTACTTTCAGTACACTACCTTTTGTACACAATGGAACATCAGCATTTACAGAACTAAGCAAAGATATAGGCTGTTCCACTCTGAATGTTACGGTATAGGTTCCTAAATTCAGCTTGCATTTGAGTATTCCATAGCTGTGAGTGGTATACATGCAATATCTATACAGTTCCAGCTCACCCTGAGTAGTTATGTACACATCCTTAACTCAAAATGCATAGAACAGAAAGTAATGCATTCAACCCAACAGAGTGCAGAGTTGAATGTTGATGAAAACTACTATGTGCTAACTTGATGTAAACATTATTAGTTTACTTACTGCATGATTTAGAGTAGTATGCAACCAATTTTATGAGTGTGCTACCAGTGCTTGAGAAATTACTTTCAGTACATCACCTTTAGTACACAATGGAACATCAGCATTTACAGAACTAAGCAAAGATACTGGCTCTTCCTCTCTAAATGGTAGGATGTAGGTTCCTGTATTCAGCTTGCAATTGGGTATTCCATGGCTGTGAGTAGTATACATGCAATATCTATACAGTTCCAGCTCACCCTGTGTAGTTATGTACACATCCTTAACTCAAAATGCATAGAATAGAAAGTAATGCATTCATCTCAGTAGAGTGTAGAGTTCAATGTTGCTAAAAACTACTATGTGCTAACTTTTTTAAAATATTATTTATTTATTGAATTTTAGAAATTACAAGAATAAATGTAATAATAAAATAGTAATTAAAGTGATATTAACCATCCCCTCTCCCCTTAACCCACCCCCCTTAACCCTTATCTAAAGAAGAAGAAAAAAAAAGAAAGAAAAGAGAAGAAAGATTGCCTGGATATCGGAGGATCCCCACATGTTCCATGGAGTTTAAAATAATTTTGATATTTATTTTCACTTTCCCCAATTACTATAATTTTATCTTCAAACGACCTATGTATCTAATCCTATCTTTCGTAAGTATGGTGACCAAATTTTCAAAAATATCTCATATTTATTTCTTAAATTATACGTAATATTTTCAAATGGAATACAAATATGTATTTCATTATTCCAACGATCCATAGTTAAATTTAAATCAGATTTCCAAGTAACTGCGATAACTTTTTTGGCTACTGCCAAAGCAATTTTTATAAATTTTTTCTGATACTTATTCAATTTAAATTTCGTTATTGTCCCTTCAATGTCTCCTAATAAAAATAGCAATGGACAATATGGAAGTTGTACTCCAATAATTTGTTGTAATAAAAATCTTAAATTAATCCAAAATGGTTGAATTTTAGAACAAGACCAAGTAGAATGTAAAAAAGTACCAATCTCTTGTTTACATCGAAAACATTTGTCAGACATATTTGAATTTAATCTACTTATTTTCAGTGGTGTTATATATAATATAAAAAATTATATTGTATTAATCTAAGTCGAACATTTATTGTATTTCACATACTATCAGAACATAATCTTGACCAATATTTCCATCAATTTTAACATTCAATTAAAAGCTTATTTACGAGAAAAGCTGGGACAAACAATGTAGATGCCAAAACCTAGTGAAATAAAAATATTAATTCAGAAAGGAAAAATTTAAAAAATTACATCTTGTATGTATAATTTGATTCAAAAGCAGACAATTAAATTAGGAATTCATAAATCAAGACAAAAATGGGAATCTGATCTATGTGCTAACATGATGTAAACCTTATTATTTTACATACCATATGCTTTAGAGTAGTATGCAACAAATTTTATGAGTGTGCTACCAATGTTCGAGGTTACTTTCACTACATCACCTTTTGTACACAATGGAAAATTAGCGTTAACAATACTAAGCAAAGATATTGGCTGTTCCTCTCTGAATGTTAGGATGTAGGTTTCATGAATTCAGCTTGCATTTGGGTATTCCATGGCTCTGAGTAGTATACATGCAATATCTATACAGAACTAGCTCACCCTGAATAGTTATGTACACATCCTTAACTGCATTCAGCTCAATAGAGTGTAGAGTTGAATGTTGCTGAAAACTAGTATGTGCTAACTTGATGTAAGCCTTATTATTTTACTTCATATCATTTAGCGTAGTATGCAACCAATTTTATGAGTGCGCTACCAATGTTCCAGAAATTACTTCCAGTACATCACCTTTTGTACACAATGGAACATTAGCGTTTACAGAACTAAGCAAAGACATAGGCTGTTCCACTCTCAATGTTATGATATGTGTTCCTGAATTCAGCTTGCATTTGAGTATACCATAGCTTTGAGTGTTATACATGCAATATCTATATAGTTCCAGCTCACCCTGAGTAGTTATGTTCACATCCGTAACTCAAAATGCATAGAATACAAAGTAATGCATTCAGCTCAATAGAGTGTAGAGTTGAATGTTGCTGAAAACTATGTGCTAACTTGATGAAAACCTTATTATTTTACTTACTATATGAATTAGAGTAGTACGCAAACAATTTTATGAGTGTTCTACCAATGTTCGAGAAGTTAGTTTCGGTACATCTCCTTTAGTACACAATGGAACATCAGCATTTACAGAACTAAGCAAAGATACTGGCAGTTTCTCTCTGAATGTTAGGATGTAGGTTCCTGTATTCAGCTTCCAATTGGGTATTCCATGGCTGTGAGTAGTATGCATGCAATATCTATACAGTTCCAGCTCACCCTATGTAGTTATGTACACATCCTTAACTCAAAATGCATAAAATAGCAAGTAATGCATTCAGCTCAATAGAGTGTAGATTTCAATGTTGCTGAAAACTTCTATGTGCTAATAGATGTAAACCTTCTTATTTAACATACCATTTGCTTTAGAGTAGTATGCAACCAATTTTATGAGTGTGCTACCAATGTTCGAGGTTACTTTCAGTACACTACCTTTTGTACACAATGGAACATCAGCATTTACAGAACTAAGCAAAGATATAGGCTGTTCCACTCTGAATGTTACGGTATAGGTTCCTAAATTCAGCTTGCATTTGAGTATTCCATAGCTGTGAGTGGTATACATGCAATATCTATACAGTTCCAGCTCACCCTGAGTAGTTATGTACACATCCTTAACTCAAAATGCATAGAACAGAAAGTAATGCATTCAACCCAACAGAGTGCAGAGTTGAATGTTGATGAAAACTACTATGTGCTAACTTGATGTAAACATTATTAGTTTACTTACTGCATGATTTAGAGTAGTATGCAACCAATTTTATGAGTGTGCTACCAGTGCTTGAGAAATTACTTTCAGTACATCACCTTTAGTACACAATGGAACATCAGCATTTACAGAACTAAGCAAAGATACTGGCTCTTCCTCTCTAAATGGTAGGATGTAGGTTCCTGTATTCAGCTTGCAATTGGGTATTCCATGGCTGTGAGTAGTATACATGCAATATCTATACAGTTCCAGCTCACCCTGTGTAGTTATGTACACATCCTTAACTCAAAATGCATAGAATAGAAAGTAATGCATTCATCTCAGTAGAGTGTAGAGTTCAATGTTGCTGAAAACTACTATGTGCTAACTTTTTTAAAATATTATTTATTTATTGAATTTTAGAAATTACAAGAATAAATGTAATAATAAAATAGTAATTAAAGTGATATTAACCATCCCCTCTCCCCTTAACCCACCCCCCTTAACCCTTATCTAAAGAAGAAGAAAAAAAAAGAAAGAAAAGAGAAGAAAGATTGCCTGGATATCGGAGGATCCCCACATGTTCCATGGAGTTTAAAATAATTTTGATATTTATTTTCACTTTCCCCAATTACTATAATTTTATCTTCAAACGACCTATGTATCTAATCCTATCTTTCGTAAGTATGGTGACCAAATTTTCAAAAATATCTCATATTTATTTCTTAAATTATACGTAATATTTTCAAATGGAATACAAATATGTATTTCATTATTCCAACGATCCATAGTTAAATTTAAATCAGATTTCCAAGTAACTGCGATAACTTTTTTGGCTACTGCCAAAGCAATTTTTATAAATTTTTTCTGATACTTATTCAATTTAAATTTCGTTATTGTCCCTTCAATGTCTCCTAATAAAAATAGCAATGGACAATATGGAAGTTGTACTCCAATAATTTGTTGTAATAAAAATCTTAAATTAATCCAAAATGGTTGAATTTTAGAACAAGACCAAGTAGAATGTAAAAAAGTACCAATCTCTTGTTTACATCGAAAACATTTGTCAGACATATTTGAATTTAATCTACTTATTTTCAGTGGTGTTATATATAATATAAAAAATTATATTGTATTAATCTAAGTCGAACATTTATTGTATTTCACATACTATCAGAACATAATCTTGACCAATATTTCCATCAATTTTAACATTCAATTAAAAGCTTATTTACGAGAAAAGCTGGGACAAACAATGTAGATGCCAAAACCTAGTGAAATAAAAATATTAATTCAGAAAGGAAAAATTTTAAAAATTACATCTTGTATGTATAATTTGATTCAAAAGCAGACAATTAAATTAGGAATTCATAAATCAAGACAAAAATGGGAATCTGATCTATGTGCTAACATGATGTAAACCTTATTATTTTACATACCATATGCTTTAGAGTAGTATGCAACAAATTTTATGAGTGTGCTACCAATGTTCGAGGTTACTTTCACTACATCACCTTTTGTACACAATGGAAAATTAGCGTTAACAATACTAAGCAAAGATATTGGCTGTTCCTCTCTGAATGTTAGGATGTAGGTTTCATGAATTCAGCTTGCATTTGGGTATTCCATGGCTCTGAGTGTTATACATGCAATATCTATACAGAACTAGCTCACCCTGAATAGTTATGTACACATCCTTAACTGCATTCAGCTCAATAGAGTGTAGAGTTGAATGTTGCTGAAAACTAGTATGTGCTAACTTGATGTAAGCCTTATTATTTTACTTCATATCATTTAGCGTAGTATGCAACCAATTTTATGAGTGCGCTACCAATGTTCCAGAAATTACTTTCAGTACATCACCTTTTGTACACAATGGAACATTAGCGTTTACAGAACTAAGCAAAGACATAGGCTGTTCCACTCTCAATGTTATGATATGTGTTCCTGAATTCAGCTTGCATTTGAGTATACCATAGCTTTGAGTGTTATACATGCAATATCTATATAGTTCCAGCTCACCCTGAGTAGTTATGTTCACATCCGTAACTCAAAATGCATAGAATACAAAGTAATGCATTCAGCTCAATAGAGTGTAGAGTTGAATGTTGCTGAAAACTATGTGCTAACTTGATGAAAACCTTATTATTTTACTTACTATATGAATTAGAGTAGTACGCAAACAATTTTATGAGTGTTCTACCAATGTTCGAGAAGTTAGTTTCGGTACATCTCCTTTAGTACACAATGGAACATCAGCATTTACAGAACTAAGCAAAGATACTGGCTGTTTCTCTCTGAATGTTAGGATGCAGGTTCCTGTATTCAGCTTGCAATTGGGTATTCCATGGCTGTGAGTAGTATACATGCAATATCTATACAGTTCCAGCTCACCCTGTGTAGTTATGTACACATCCTTAACTCAAAATGCATAAAATAGCAAGTAATGCATTCAGCTCAATAGAGTGTAGATTTCAATGTTGCTGAAAACTTCTATGTGCTAATAGATGTAAACCTTCTTATTTAACATACCATTTGCTTTAGAGTAGTATGCAACCAATTTTATGAGTGTGCTACCAATGTTCGAGGTTACTTTCAGTACACCACCTTTTGTACACAATGGAACATCAGCATTTACAGAACTAAGCAAAGATATAGGCTGTTCCACTCTGAATGTTACGGTATAGGTTCCTAAATTCAGCTTGCATTTGAGTATTCCATAGCTGTGAGTGGTATACATGCAATATCTATACAGTTCCAGCTCACCCTGAGTAGTTATGTACACATCCTTAACTCAAAATGCATAGAACAGAAAGTAATGCATTCAACCCAACAGAGTGCAGAGTTGAATGTTGATGAAAACTACTATGTGCTAACTTGATGTAAACATTATTAGTTTACTTACTGCATGATTTAGAGTAGTATGCAACCAATTTTATGAGTGTGCTACCAGTGCTTGAGAAATTACTTTCAGTACATCACCTTTAGTACACAATGGAACATCAGCATTTACAGAACTAAGCAAAGATACTGGCTCTTCCTCTCTAAATGGTAGGATGTAGGTTCCTGTATTCAGCTTGCAATTGGGTATTCCATGGCTGTGAGTAGTATACATGCAATATCTATACAGTTCCAGCTCACCCTGTGTAGTTATGTACACATCCTTAACTCAAAATGCATAGAATAGAAAGTAATGCATTCATCTCAGTAGAGTGTAGAGTTCAATGTTGCTGAAAACTACTATGTGCTAACTTTTTTAAAATATTATTTATTTATTGAATTTTAGAAATTACAAGAATAAATGTAATAATAAAATAGTAATTAAAGTGATATTAACCATCCCCTCTCCCCTTAACCCACCCCCCTTAACCCTTATCTAAAGAAGAAGAAAAAACAAGAAAGAAAAGAGAAGAAAGATTGCCTGGATATCGGAGGATCCCCACATGTTCCATGGAGTTTAAAATAATTTTGATATTTATTTTCACTTTCCCCAATTACTATAATTTTATCTTCAAACGACCTATGTATCTAATCCTATCTTTCGTAAGTATGGTGACCAAATTTTCAAAAATATCTCATATTTATTTCTTAAATTATACGTAATATTTTCAAATGGAATACAAATATGTATTTCATTATTCCAACGATCCATAGTTAAATTTAAATCAGATTTCCAAGTAACTGCGATAACTTTTTTGGCTACTGCCAAAGCAATTTTTATAAATTTTTTCTGATACTTATTCAATTTAAATTTCGTTATTGTCCCTTCAATGTCTCCTAATAAAAATAGCAATGGACAATATGGAAGTTGTACTCCAATAATTTGTTGTAATAAAAATCTTAAATTAATCCAAAATGGTTGAATTTTAGAACAAGACCAAGTAGAATGTAAAAAAGTACCAATCTCTTGTTTACATCGAAAACATTTGTCAGACATATTTGAATTTAATCTACTTATTTTCAGTGGTGTTATATATAATATAAAAAATTATATTGTATTAATCTAAGTCGAACATTTATTGTATTTCACATACTATCAGAACATAATCTTGACCAATATTTCCATCAATTTTAACATTCAATTAAAAGCTTATTTACGAGAAAAGCTGGGACAAACAATGTAGATGCCAAAACCTAGTGAAATAAAAATATTAATTCAGAAAGGAAAAATTTTAAAAATTACATCTTGTATGTATAATTTGATTCAAAAGCAGACAATTAAATTAGGAATTCATAAATCAAGACAAAAATGGGAATCTGATCTATGTGCTAACATGATGTAAACATTATTTTACATACCATATGCTTTAGAGTAGTATGCAACAAATTTTATGAGTGTGCTACCAATGTTCGAGGTTACTTTCACTACATCACCTTTTGTACACAATGGAAAATTAGAGTTAACAATACTAAGCAAAGATATTGGCTGTTCCTCTCTGAATGTTAGGATGTAGGTTTCATGAATTCAGCTTGCATTTGGGTATTCCATGGCTCTGAGTAGTATACATGCAATATCTATACAGAACTAGCTCACCCTGAATAGTTATGTACACATCCTTAACTGCATTCAGCTCAATAGAGTGTAGAGTTGAATGTTGCTGAAAACTAGTATGTGCTAACTTGATGTAAGCCTTATTATTTTACTTCATATCATTTAGCGTAGTATGCAACCAATTTTATGAGTGCGCTACCAATGTTCCAGAAATTACTTCCAGTACATCACCTTTTGTACACAATGGAACATTAGCGTTTACAGAACTAAGCAAAGACATAGGCTGTTCCACTCTCAATGTTATGATATGTGTTCCTGAATTCAGCTTGCATTTGAGTATACCATAGCTTTGAGTGTTATACATGCAATATCTATATAGTTCCAGCTCACCCTGAGTAGTTATGTTCACATACGTAACTCAAAATGCATAGAATACAAAGTAATGCATTCAGCTCAATAGAGTGTAGAGTTGAATGTTGCTGAAAACTATGTGCTAACTTGATGAAAACCTTATTATTTTACTTACTATATGAATTAGAGTAGTACGCAAACAATTTTATGAGTGTTCTACCAATGTTCGAGAAGTTAGTTTCGGTACATCTCCTTTAGTACACAATGGAACATCAGCATTTACAGAACTAAGCAAAGATACTGGCAGTTTCTCTCTGAATGTTAGGATGTAGGTTCCTGTATTCAGCTTCCAATTGGGTATTCCATGGCTGTGAGTAGTATGCATGCAATATCTATACAGTTCCAGCTCACCCTATGTAGTTATGTACACATCCTTAACCCAAAATGCATAAAATAGCAAGTAATGCATTCAGCTCAATAGAGTGTAGATTTCAATGTTGCTGAAAACTTCTATGTGCTAATAGATGTAAACCTTCTTATTTAACATACCATTTGCTTTAGAGTAGTATGCAACCAATTTTATGAGTGTGCTACCAATGTTCGAGGTTACTTTCAGTACACTACCTTTTGTACACAATGGAACATCAGCATTTACAGAACTAAGCAAAGATATAGGCTGTTCCACTCTGAATGTTACGGTATAGGTTCCTAAATTCAGCTTGCATTTGAGTATTCCATAGCTGTGAGTGGTATACATGCAATATCTATACAGTTCCAGCTCACCCTGAGTAGTTATGTACACATCCTTAACTCAAAATGCATAGAACAGAAAGTAATGCATTCAACCCAACAGAGTGCAGAGTTGAATGTTGATGAAAACTACTATGTGCTAACTTGATGTAAACATTATTAGTTTACTTACTGCATGATTTAGAGTAGTATGCAACCAATTTTATGAGTGTGCTACCAGTGCTTGAGAAATTACTTTCAGTACATCACCTTTAGTACACAATGGAACATCAGCATTTACAGAACTAAGCAAAGATACTGGCTCTTCCTCTCTAAATGGTAGGATGTAGGTTCCTGTATTCAGCTTGCAATTGGGTATTCCATGGCTGTGAGTAGTATACATGCAATATCTATACAGTTCCAGCTCACCCTGTGTAGTTATGTACACATCCTTAACTCAAAATGCATAGAATAGAAAGTAATGCATTCATCTCAGTAGAGTGTAGAGTTCAATGTTGCTAAAAACTACTATGTGCTAACTTTTTTAAAATATTATTTATTTATTGAATTTTAGAAATTACAAGAATAAATGTAATAATAAAATAGTAATTAAAGTGATATTAACCATCCCCTCTCCCCTTAACCCACCCCCCTTAACCCTTATCTAAAGAAGAAGAAAAAAAAAGAAAGAAAAGAGAAGAAAGATTGCCTGGATATCGGAGGATCCCCACATGTTCCATGGAGTTTAAAATAATTTTGATATTTATTTTCACTTTCCCCAATTACTATAATTTTATCTTCAAACGACCTATGTATCTAATCCTATCTTTCGTAAGTATGGTGACCAAATTTTCAAAAATATCTCATTTATTTCTTAAATTATACGTAATATTTTCAAATGGAATACAAATATGTATTTCATTATTCCAATGATCCATAGTTAAATTTAAATCAGATTTCCAAGTAACTGCGATAACTTTTTTGGCTACTGCCAAAGCAATTTTTATAAATTTTTTCTGATACTTATTCAATTTAAATTTCGTTATTGTCCCTTCAATGTCTCCTAATAAAAATAGCAATGGACAATATGGAAGTTGTACTCCAATAATTTGTTGTAATAAAAATCTTAAATTAATCCAAAATGGTTGAATTTTAGAACAAGACCAAGTAGAATGTAAAAAAGTACCAATCTCTTGTTTACATCGAAAACATTTGTCAGACATATTTGAATTTAATCTACTTATTTTCAGTGGTGTTATATATAATATAAAAAATTATATTGTATTAATCTAAGTCGAACATTTATTGTATTTCACATACTATCAGAACATAATCTTGACCAATATTTCCATCAATTTTAACATTCAATTAAAAGCTTATTTACGAGAAAAGCTGGGACAAACAATGTAGATGCCAAAACCTAGTGAAATAAAAATATTAATTCAGAAAGGAAAAATTTAAAAAATTACATCTTGTATGTATAATTTGATTCAAAAGCAGACAATTAAATTAGGAATTCATAAATCAAGACAAAAATGGGAATCTGATCTATGTGCTAACATGATGTAAACCTTATTATTTTACATACCATATGCTTTAGAGTAGTATGCAACAAATTTTATGAGTGTGCTACCAATGTTCGAGGTTACTTTCACTACATCACCTTTTGTACACAATGGAAAATTAGCGTTAACAATACTAAGCAAAGATATTGGCTGTTCCTCTCTGAATGTTAGGATGTAGGTTTCATGAATTCAGCTTGCATTTGGGTATTCCATGGCTCTGAGTAGTATACATGCAATATCTATACAGAACTAGCTCACCCTGAATAGTTATGTACACATCCTTAACTGCATTCAGCTCAATAGAGTGTAGAGTTGAATGTTGCTGAAAACTAGTATGTGCTAACTTGATGTAAGCCTTATTATTTTACTTCATATCATTTAGCGTAGTATGCAACCAATTTTATGAGTGCGCTACCAATGTTCCAGAAATTACTTCCAGTACATCACCTTTTGTACACAATGGAACATTAGCGTTTACAGAACTAAGCAAAGACATAGGCTGTTCCACTCTCAATGTTATGATATGTGTTCCTGAATTCAGCTTGCATTTGAGTATACCATAGCTTTGAGTGTTATACATGCAATATCTATATAGTTCCAGCTCACCCTGAGTAGTTATGTTCACATCCGTAACTCAAAATGCATAGAATACAAAGTAATGCATTCAGCTCAATAGAGTGTAGAGTTGAATGTTGCTGAAAACTATGTGCTAACTTGATGAAAACCTTATTATTTTACTTACTATATGAATTAGAGTAGTACGCAAACAATTTTATGAGTGTTCTACCAATGTTCGAGAAGTTAGTTTCGGTACATCTCCTTTAGTACACAATGGAACATCAGCATTTACAGAACTAAGCAAAGATACTGGCAGTTTCTCTCTGAATGTTAGGATGTAGGTTCCTGTATTCAGCTTCCAATTGGGTATTCCATGGCTGTGAGTAGTATGCATGCAATATCTATACAGTTCCAGCTCACCCTATGTAGTTATGTACACATCCTTAACTCAAAATGCATAAAATAGCAAGTAATGCATTCAGCTCAATAGAGTGTAGATTTCAATGTTGCTGAAAACTTCTATGTGCTAATAGATGTAAACCTTCTTATTTAACATACCATTTGCTTTAGAGTAGTATGCAACCAATTTTATGAGTGTGCTACCAATGTTCGAGGTTACTTTCAGTACACTACCTTTTGTACACAATGGAACATCAGCATTTACAGAACTAAGCAAAGATATAGGCTGTTCCACTCTGAATGTTACGGTATAGGTTCCTAAATTCAGCTTGCATTTGAGTATTCCATAGCTGTGAGTGGTATACATGCAATATCTATACAGTTCCAGCTCACCCTGAGTAGTTATGTACACATCCTTAACTCAAAATGCATAGAACAGAAAGTAATGCATTCAACCCAACAGAGTGCAGAGTTGAATGTTGATGAAAACTACTATGTGCTAACTTGATGTAAACATTATTAGTTTACTTACTGCATGATTTAGAGTAGTATGCAACCAATTTTATGAGTGTGCTACCAGTGCTTGAGAAATTACTTTCAGTACATCACCTTTAGTACACAATGGAACATCAGCATTTACAGAACTAAGCAAAGATACTGGCTCTTCCTCTCTAAATGGTAGGATGTAGGTTCCTGTATTCAGCTTGCAATTGGGTATTCCATGGCTGTGAGTAGTATACATGCAATATCTATACAGTTCCAGCTCACCCTGTGTAGTTATGTACACATCCTTAACTCAAAATGCATAGAATAGAAAGTAATGCATTCATCTCAGTAGAGTGTAGAGTTCAATGTTGCTGAAAACTACTATGTGCTAACTTTTTTAAAATATTATTTATTTATTGAATTTTAGAAATTACAAGAATAAATGTAATAATAAAATAGTAATTAAAGTGATATTAACCATCCCCTCTCCCCTTAACCCACCCCCCTTAACCCTTATCTAAAGAAGAAGAAAAAAAAAGAAAGAAAAGAGAAGAAAGATTGCCTGGATATCGGAGGATCCCCACATGTTCCATGGAGTTTAAAATAATTTTGATATTTATTTTCACTTTCCCCAATTACTATAATTTTATCTTCAAACGACCTATGTATCTAATCCTATCTTTCGTAAGTATGGTGACCAAATTTTCAAAAATATCTCATATTTATTTCTTAAATTATACGTAATATTTTCAAATGGAATACAAATATGTATTTCATTATTCCAACGATCCATAGTTAAATTTAAATCAGATTTCCAAGTAACTGCGATAACTTTTTTGGCTACTGCCAAAGCAATTTTTATAAATTTTTTCTGATACTTATTCAATTTAAATTTCGTTATTGTCCCTTCAATGTCTCCTAATAAAAATAGCAATGGACAATATGGAAGTTGTACTCCAATAATTTGTTGTAATAAAAATCTTAAATTAATCCAAAATGGTTGAATTTTAGAACAAGACCAAGTAGAATGTAAAAAAGTACCAATCTCTTGTTTACATCGAAAACATTTGTCAGACATATTTGAATTTAATCTACTTATTTTCAGTGGTGTTATATATAATATAAAAAATTATATTGTATTAATCTAAGTCGAACATTTATTGTATTTCACATACTATCAGAACATAATCTTGACCAATATTTCCATCAATTTTAACATTCAATTAAAAGCTTATTTACGAGAAAAGCTGGGACAAACAATGTAGATGCCAAAACCTAGTGAAATAAAAATATTAATTCAGAAAGGAAAAATTTTAAAAATTACATCTTGTATGTATAATTTGATTCAAAAGCAGACAATTAAATTAGGAATTCATAAATCAAGACAAAAATGGGAATCTGATCTATGTGCTAACATGATGTAAACATTATTTTACATACCATATGCTTTAGAGTAGTATGCAACAAATTTTATGAGTGTGCTACCAATGTTCGAGGTTACTTTCACTACATCACCTTTTGTACACAATGGAAAATTAGAGTTAACAATACTAAGCAAAGATATTGGCTGTTCCTCTCTGAATGTTAGGATGTAGGTTTCATGAATTCAGCTTGCATTTGGGTATTCCATGGCTCTGAGTAGTATACATGCAATATCTATACAGAACTAGCTCACCCTGAATAGTTATGTACACATCCTTAACTGCATTCAGCTCAATAGAGTGTAGAGTTGAATGTTGCTGAAAACTAGTATGTGCTAACTTGATGTAAGCCTTATTATTTTACTTCATATCATTTAGCGTAGTATGCAACCAATTTTATGAGTGCGCTACCAATGTTCCAGAAATTACTTCCAGTACATCACCTTTTGTACACAATGGAACATTAGCGTTTACAGAACTAAGCAAAGACATAGGCTGTTCCACTCTCAATGTTATGATATGTGTTCCTGAATTCAGCTTGCATTTGAGTATACCATAGCTTTGAGTGTTATACATGCAATATCTATATAGTTCCAGCTCACCCTGAGTAGTTATGTTCACATACGTAACTCAAAATGCATAGAATACAAAGTAATGCATTCAGCTCAATAGAGTGTAGAGTTGAATGTTGCTGAAAACTATGTGCTAACTTGATGAAAACCTTATTATTTTACTTACTATATGAATTAGAGTAGTACGCAAACAATTTTATGAGTGTTCTACCAATGTTCGAGAAGTTAGTTTCGGTACATCTCCTTTAGTACACAATGGAACATCAGCATTTACAGAACTAAGCAAAGATACTGGCAGTTTCTCTCTGAATGTTAGGATGTAGGTTCCTGTATTCAGCTTCCAATTGGGTATTCCATGGCTGTGAGTAGTATGCATGCAATATCTATACAGTTCCAGCTCACCCTATGTAGTTATGTACACATCCTTAACCCAAAATGCATAAAATAGCAAGTAATGCATTCAGCTCAATAGAGTGTAGATTTCAATGTTGCTGAAAACTTCTATGTGCTAATAGATGTAAACCTTCTTATTTAACATACCATTTGCTTTAGAGTAGTATGCAACCAATTTTATGAGTGTGCTACCAATGTTCGAGGTTACTTTCAGTACACTACCTTTTGTACACAATGGAACATCAGCATTTACAGAACTAAGCAAAGATATAGGCTGTTCCACTCTGAATGTTACGGTATAGGTTCCTAAATTCAGCTTGCATTTGAGTATTCCATAGCTGTGAGTGGTATACATGCAATATCTATACAGTTCCAGCTCACCCTGAGTAGTTATGTACACATCCTTAACTCAAAATGCATAGAACAGAAAGTAATGCATTCAACCCAACAGAGTGCAGAGTTGAATGTTGATGAAAACTACTATGTGCTAACTTGATGTAAACATTATTAGTTTACTTACTGCATGATTTAGAGTAGTATGCAACCAATTTTATGAGTGTGCTACCAGTGCTTGAGAAATTACTTTCAGTACATCACCTTTAGTACACAATGGAACATCAGCATTTACAGAACTAAGCAAAGATACTGGCTCTTCCTCTCTAAATGGTAGGATGTAGGTTCCTGTATTCAGCTTGCAATTGGGTATTCCATGGCTGTGAGTAGTATACATGCAATATCTATACAGTTCCAGCTCACCCTGTGTAGTTATGTACACATCCTTAACTCAAAATGCATAGAATAGAAAGTAATGCATTCATCTCAGTAGAGTGTAGAGTTCAATGTTGCTAAAAACTACTATGTGCTAACTTTTTTAAAATATTATTTATTTATTGAATTTTAGAAATTACAAGAATAAATGTAATAATAAAATAGTAATTAAAGTGATATTAACCATCCCCTCTCCCCTTAACCCACCCCCCTTAACCCTTATCTAAAGAAGAAGAAAAAAAAAGAAAGAAAAGAGAAGAAAGATTGCCTGGATATCGGAGGATCCCCACATGTTCCATGGAGTTTAAAATAATTTTGATATTTATTTTCACTTTCCCCAATTACTATAATTTTATCTTCAAACGACCTATGTATCTAATCCTATCTTTCGTAAGTATGGTGACCAAATTTTCAAAAATATCTCATTTATTTCTTAAATTATACGTAATATTTTCAAATGGAATACAAATATGTATTTCATTATTCCAATGATCCATAGTTAAATTTAAATCAGATTTCCAAGTAACTGCGATAACTTTTTTGGCTACTGCCAAAGCAATTTTTATAAATTTTTTCTGATACTTATTCAATTTAAATTTCGTTATTGTCCCTTCAATGTCTCCTAATAAAAATAGCAATGGACAATATGGAAGTTGTACTCCAATAATTTGTTGTAATAAAAATCTTAAATTAATCCAAAATGGTTGAATTTTAGAACAAGACCAAGTAGAATGTAAAAAAGTACCAATCTCTTGTTTACATCGAAAACATTTGTCAGACATATTTGAATTTAATCTACTTATTTTCAGTGGTGTTATATATAATATAAAAAATTATATTGTATTAATCTAAGTCGAACATTTATTGTATTTCACATACTATCAGAACATAATCTTGACCAATATTTCCATCAATTTTAACATTCAATTAAAAGCTTATTTACGAGAAAAGCTGGGACAAACAATGTAGATGCCAAAACCTAGTGAAATAAAAATATTAATTCAGAAAGGAAAAATTTAAAAAATTACATCTTGTATGTATAATTTGATTCAAAAGCAGACAATTAAATTAGGAATTCATAAATCAAGACAAAAATGGGAATCTGATCTATGTGCTAACATGATGTAAACCTTATTATTTTACATACCATATGCTTTAGAGTAGTATGCAACAAATTTTATGAGTGTGCTACCAATGTTCGAGGTTACTTTCACTACATCACCTTTTGTACACAATGGAAAATTAGCGTTAACAATACTAAGCAAAGATATTAGCTGTTCCTCTCTGAATGTTAGGATGTAGGTTTCATGAATTCAGCTTGCATTTGGGTATTCCATGGCTCTGAGTAGTATACATGCAATATCTATACAGAACTAGCTCACCCTGAATAGTTATGTACACATCCTTAACTGCATTCAGCTCAATAGAGTGTAGAGTTGAATGTTGCTGAAAACTAGTATGTGCTAACTTGATGTAAGCCTTATTATTTTACTTCATATCATTTAGCGTAGTATGCAACCAATTTTATGAGTGCGCTACCAATGTTCCAGAAATTACTTCCAGTACATCACCTTTTGTACACAATGGAACATTAGCGTTTACAGAACTAAGCAAAGACATAGGCTGTTCCACTCTCAATGTTATGATATGTGTTCCTGAATTCAGCTTGCATTTGAGTATACCATAGCTTTGAGTGTTATACATGCAATATCTATATAGTTCCAGCTCACCCTGAGTAGTTATGTTCACATCCGTAACTCAAAATGCATAGAATACAAAGTAATGCATTCAGCTCAATAGAGTGTAGAGTTGAATGTTGCTGAAAACTATGTGCTAACTTGATGAAAACCTTATTATTTTACTTACTATATGAATTAGAGTAGTACGCAAACAATTTTATGAGTGTTCTACCAATGTTCGAGAAGTTAGTTTCGGTACATCTCCTTTAGTACACAATGGAACATCAGCATTTACAGAACTAAGCAAAGATACTGGCAGTTTCTCTCTGAATGTTAGGATGTAGGTTCCTGTATTCAGCTTCCAATTGGGTATTCCATGGCTGTGAGTAGTATGCATGCAATATCTATACAGTTCCAGCTCACCCTATGTAGTTATGTACACATCCTTAACTCAAAATGCATAAAATAGCAAGTAATGCATTCAGCTCAATAGAGTGTAGATTTCAATGTTGCTGAAAACTTCTATGTGCTAATAGATGTAAACCTTCTTATTTAACATACCATTTGCTTTAGAGTAGTATGCAACCAATTTTATGAGTGTGCTACCAATGTTCGAGGTTACTTTCAGTACACTACCTTTTGTACACAATGGAACATCAGCATTTACAGAACTAAGCAAAGATATAGGCTGTTCCACTCTGAATGTTACGGTATAGGTTCCTAAATTCAGCTTGCATTTGAGTATTCCATAGCTGTGAGTGGTATACATGCAATATCTATACAGTTCCAGCTCACCCTGAGTAGTTATGTACACATCCTTAACTCAAAATGCATAGAACAGAAAGTAATGCATTCAACCCAACAGAGTGCAGAGTTGAATGTTGATGAAAACTACTATGTGCTAACTTGATGTAAACATTATTAGTTTACTTACTGCATGATTTAGAGTAGTATGCAACCAATTTTATGAGTGTGCTACCAGTGCTTGAGAAATTACTTTCAGTACATCACCTTTAGTACACAATGGAACATCAGCATTTACAGAACTAAGCAAAGATACTGGCTCTTCCTCTCTAAATGGTAGGATGTAGGTTCCTGTATTCAGCTTGCAATTGGGTATTCCATGGCTGTGAGTAGTATACATGCAATATCTATACAGTTCCAGCTCACCCTGTGTAGTTATGTACACATCCTTAACTCAAAATGCATAGAATAGAAAGTAATGCATTCATCTCAGTAGAGTGTAGAGTTCAATGTTGCTAAAAACTACTATGTGCTAACTTTTTTAAAATATTATTTATTTATTGAATTTTAGAAATTACAAGAATAAATGTAATAATAAAATAGTAATTAAAGTGATATTAACCATCCCCTCTCCCCTTAACCCACCCCCCTTAACCCTTATCTAAAGAAGAAGAAAAAAAAAGAAAGAAAAGAGAAGAAAGATTGCCTGGATATCGGAGGATCCCCACATGTTCCATGGAGTTTAAAATAATTTTGATATTTATTTTCACTTTCCCCAATTACTATAATTTTATCTTCAAACGACCTATGTATCTAATCCTATCTTTCGTAAGTATGGTGACCAAATTTTCAAAAATATCTCATATTTATTTCTTAAATTATACGTAATATTTTCAAATGGAATACAAATATGTATTTCATTATTCCAACGATCCATAGTTAAATTTAAATCAGATTTCCAAGTAACTGCGATAACTTTTTTGGCTACTGCCAAAGCAATTTTTATAAATTTTTTCTGATACTTATTCAATTTAAATTTCGTTATTGTCCCTTCAATGTCTCCTAATAAAAATAGCAATGGACAATATGGAAGTTGTACTCCAATAATTTGTTGTAATAAAAATCTTAAATTAATCCAAAATGGTTGAATTTTAGAACAAGACCAAGTAGAATGTAAAAAAGTACCAATCTCTTGTTTACATCGAAAACATTTGTCAGACATATTTGAATTTAATCTACTTATTTTCAGTGGTGTTATATATAATATAAAAAATTATATTGTATTAATCTAAGTCGAACATTTATTGTATTTCACATACTATCAGAACATAATCTTGACCAATATTTCCATCAATTTTAACATTCAATTAAAAGCTTATTTACGAGAAAAGCTGGGACAAACAATGTAGATGCCAAAACCTAGTGAAATAAAAATATTAATTCAGAAAGGAAAAATTTAAAAAATTACATCTTGTATGTATAATTTGATTCAAAAGCAGACAATATCCATAAATCAAGACAAAAATGGGAATCTGATCTATGTGCTAACATGATGTAAACCTTATTATTTTACATACCATATGCTTTAGAGTAGTATGCAACAAATTTTATGAGTGTGCTACCAATGTTCGAGGTTACTTTCACTACATCACCTTTTGTACACAATGGAAAATTAGCGTTAACAATACTAAGCAAAGATATTGGCTGTTCCTCTCTGAATGTTAGGATGTAGGTTTCATGAATTCAGCTTGCATTTGGGTATTCCATGGCTCTGAGTAGTATACATGCAATATCTATACAGAACTAGCTCACCCTGAATAGTTATGTACACATCCTTAACTGCATTCAGCTCAATAGAGTGTAGAGTTGAATGTTGCTGAAAACTAGTATGTGCTAACTTGATGTAAGCCTTATTATTTTACTTCATATCATTTAGCGTAGTATGCAACCAATTTTATGAGTGCGCTACCAATGTTCCAGAAATTACTTCCAGTACATCACCTTTTGTACACAATGGAACATTAGCGTTTACAGAACTAAGCAAAGACATAGGCTGTTCCACTCTCAATGTTATGATATGTGTTCCTGAATTCAGCTTGCATTTGAGTATACCATAGCTTTGAGTGTTATACATGCAATATCTATATAGTTCCAGCTCACCCTGAGTAGTTATGTTCACATCCGTAACTCAAAATGCATAGAATACAAAGTAATGCATTCAGCTCAATAGAGTGTAGAGTTGAATGTTGCTGAAAACTATGTGCTAACTTGATGAAAACCTTATTATTTTACTTACTATATGAATTAGAGTAGTACGCAAACAATTTTATGAGTGTTCTACCAATGTTCGAGAAGTTAGTTTCGGTACATCTCCTTTAGTACACAATGGAACATCAGCATTTACAGAACTAAGCAAAGATACTGGCAGTTTCTCTCTGAATGTTAGGATGTAGGTTCCTGTATTCAGCTTCCAATTGGGTATTCCATGGCTGTGAGTAGTATGCATGCAATATCTATACAGTTCCAGCTCACCCTATGTAGTTATGTACACATCCTTAACTCAAAATGCATAAAATAGCAAGTAATGCATTCAGCTCAATAGAGTGTAGATTTCAATGTTGCTGAAAACTTCTATGTGCTAATAGATGTAAACCTTCTTATTTAACATACCATTTGCTTTAGAGTAGTATGCAACCAATTTTATGAGTGTGCTACCAATGTTCGAGGTTACTTTCAGTACACTACCTTTTGTACACAATGGAACATCAGCATTTACAGAACTAAGCAAAGATATAGGCTGTTCCACTCTGAATGTTACGGTATAGGTTCCTAAATTCAGCTTGCATTTGAGTATTCCATAGCTGTGAGTGGTATACATGCAATATCTATACAGTTCCAGCTCACCCTGAGTAGTTATGTACACATCCTTAACTCAAAATGCATAGAACAGAAAGTAATGCATTCAACCCAACAGAGTGCAGAGTTGAATGTTGATGAAAACTACTATGTGCTAACTTGATGTAAACATTATTAGTTTACTTACTGCATGATTTAGAGTAGTATGCAACCAATTTTATGAGTGTGCTACCAGTGCTTGAGAAATTACTTTCAGTACATCACCTTTAGTACACAATGGAACATCAGCATTTACAGAACTAAGCAAAGATACTGGCTCTTCCTCTCTAAATGGTAGGATGTAGGTTCCTGTATTCAGCTTGCAATTGGGTATTCCATGGCTGTGAGTAGTATACATGCAATATCTATACAGTTCCAGCTCACCCTGTGTAGTTATGTACACATCCTTAACTCAAAATGCATAGAATAGAAAGTAATGCATTCATCTCAGTAGAGTGTAGAGTTCAATGTTGCTGAAAACTACTATGTGCTAACTTTTTTAAAATATTATTTATTTATTGAATTTTAGAAATTACAAGAATAAATGTAATAATAAAATAGTAATTAAAGTGATATTAACCATCCCCTCTCCCCTTAACCCACCCCCCTTAACCCTTATCTAAAGAAGAAGAAAAAAAAAGAAAGAAAAGAGAAGAAAGATTGCCTGGATATCGGAGGATCCCCACATGTTCCATGGAGTTTAAAATAATTTTGATATTTATTTTCACTTTCCCCAATTACTATAATTTTATCTTCAAACGACCTATGTATCTAATCCTATCTTTCGTAAGTATGGTGACCAAATTTTCAAAAATATCTCATATTTATTTCTTAAATTATACGTAATATTTTCAAATGGAATACAAATATGTATTTCATTATTCCAACGATCCATAGTTAAATTTAAATCAGATTTCCAAGTAACTGCGATAACTTTTTTGGCTACTGCCAAAGCAATTTTTATAAATTTTTTCTGATACTTATTCAATTTAAATTTCGTTATTGTCCCTTCAATGTCTCCTAATAAAAATAGCAATGGACAATATGGAAGTTGTACTCCAATAATTTGTTGTAATAAAAATCTTAAATTAATCCAAAATGGTTGAATTTTAGAACAAGTAGAATGTAAAAAAGTACCAATCTCTTGTTTACATCGAAAACATTTGTCAGACATATTTGAATTTAATCTACTTATTTTCAGTGGTGTTATATATAATATAAAAAATTATATTGTATTAATCTAAGTCGAACATTTATTGTATTTCACATACTATCAGAACATAATCTTGACCAATATTTCCATCAATTTTAACATTCAATTAAAAGCTTATTTACGAGAAAAGCTGGGACAAACAATGTAGATGCCAAAACCTAGTGAAATAAAAATATTAATTCAGAAAGGAAAAATTTAAAAAATTACATCTTGTATGTATAATTTGATTCAAAAGCAGACAATTAAATTAGGAATTCATAAATCAAGACAAAAATGGGAATCTGATCTATGTGCTAACATGATGTAAACCTTATTATTTTACATACCATATGCTTTAGAGTAGTATGCAACAAATTTTATGAGTGTGCTACCAATGTTCGAGGTTACTTTCACTACATCACCTTTTGTACACAATGGAAAATTAGCGTTAACAATACTAAGCAAAGATATTGGCTGTTCCTCTCTGAATGTTAGGATGTAGGTTTCATGAATTCAGCTTGCATTTGGGTATTCCATGGCTCTGAGTGTTATACATGCAATATCTATACAGAACTAGCTCACCCTGAATAGTTATGTACACATCCTTAACTGCATTCAGCTCAATAGAGTGTAGAGTTGAATGTTGCTGAAAACTAGTATGTGCTAACTTGATGTAAGCCTTATTATTTTACTTCATATCATTTAGCGTAGTATGCAACCAATTTTATGAGTGCGCTACCAATGTTCCAGAAATTACTTTCAGTACATCACCTTTTGTACACAATGGAACATTAGCGTTTACAGAACTAAGCAAAGACATAGGCTGTTCCACTCTCAATGTTATGATATGTGTTCCTGAATTCAGCTTGCATTTGAGTATGCCATAGCTTTGAGTGTTATACATGCAATATCTATATAGTTCCAGCTCACCCTGAGTAGTTATGTTCACATCCGTAACTCAAAATGCATAGAATACAAAGTAATGCATTCAGCTCAATAGAGTGTAGAGTTGAATGTTGCTGAAAACTATGTGCTAACTTGATGAAAACCTTATTATTTTACTTACTATATGAATTAGAGTAGTACGCAAACAATTTTATGAGTGTTCTACCAATGTTCGAGAAGTTAGTTTCGGTACATCTCCTTTAGTACACAATGGAACATCAGCATTTACAGAACTAAGCAAAGATACTGGCAGTTTCTCTCTGAATGTTAGGATGTAGGTTCCTGTATTCAGCTTCCAATTGGGTATTCCATGGCTGTGAGTAGTATGCATGCAATATCTATACAGTTCCAGCTCACCCTATGTAGTTATGTACACATCCTTAACTCAAAATGCATAAAATAGCAAGTAATGCATTCAGCTCAATAGAGTGTAGATTTCAATGTTGCTGAAAACTTCTATGTGCTAATAGATGTAAACCTTCTTATTTAACATACCATTTGCTTTAGAGTAGTATGCAACCAATTTTATGAGTGTGCTACCAATGTTCGAGGTTACTTTCAGTACACTACCTTTTGTACACAATGGAACATCAGCATTTACAGAACTAAGCAAAGATATAGGCTGTTCCACTCTGAATGTTACGGTATAGGTTCCTAAATTCAGCTTGCATTTGAGTATTCCATAGCTGTGAGTGGTATACATGCAATATCTATACAGTTCCAGCTCACCCTGAGTAGTTATGTACACATCCTTAACTCAAAATGCATAGAACAGAAAGTAATGCATTCAACCCAACAGAGTGCAGAGTTGAATGTTGATGAAAACTACTATGTGCTAACTTGATGTAAACATTATTAGTTTACTTACTGCATGATTTAGAGTAGTATGCAACCAATTTTATGAGTGTGCTACCAGTGCTTGAGAAATTACTTTCAGTACATCACCTTTAGTACACAATGGAACATCAGCATTTACAGAACTAAGCAAAGATACTGGCTCTTCCTCTCTAAATGGTAGGATGTAGGTTCCTGTATTCAGCTTGCAATTGGGTATTCCATGGCTGTGAGTAGTATACATGCAATATCTATACAGTTCCAGCTCACCCTGTGTAGTTATGTACACATCCTTAACTCAAAATGCATAGAATAGAAAGTAATGCATTCATCTCAGTAGAGTGTAGAGTTCAATGTTGCTAAAAACTACTATGTGCTAACTTTTTTAAAATATTATTTATTTATTGAATTTTAGAAATTACAAGAATAAATGTAATAATAAAATAGTAATTAAAGTGATATTAACCATCCCCTCTCCCCTTAACCCACCCCCCTTAACCCTTATCTAAAGAAGAAGAAAAAAAAAGAAAGAAAAGAGAAGAAAGATTGCCTGGATATCGGAGGATCCCCACATGTTCCATGGAGTTTAAAATAATTTTGATATTTATTTTCACTTTCCCCAATTACTATAATTTTATCTTCAAACGACCTATGTATCTAATCCTATCTTTCGTAAGTATGGTGACCAAATTTTCAAAAATATCTCATATTTATTTCTTAAATTATACGTAATATTTTCAAATGGAATACAAATATGTATTTCATTATTCCAACGATCCATAGTTAAATTTAAATCAGATTTCCAAGTAACTGCGATAACTTTTTTGGCTACTGCCAAAGCAATTTTTATAAATTTTTTCTGATACTTATTCAATTTAAATTTCGTTATTGTCCCTTCAATGTCTCCTAATAAAAATAGCAATGGACAATATGGAAGTTGTACTCCAATAATTTGTTGTAATAAAAATCTTAAATTAATCCAAAATGGTTGAATTTTAGAACAAGACCAAGTAGAATGTAAAAAAGTACCAATCTCTTGTTTACATCGAAAACATTTGTCAGACATATTTGAATTTAATCTACTTATTTTCAGTGGTGTTATATATAATATAAAAAATTATATTGTATTAATCTAAGTCGAACATTTATTGTATTTCACATACTATCAGAACATAATCTTGACCAATATTTCCATCAATTTTAACATTCAATTAAAAGCTTATTTACGAGAAAAGCTGGGACAAACAATGTAGATGCCAAAACCTAGTGAAATAAAAATATTAATTCAGAAAGGAAAAATTTTAAAAATTACATCTTGTATGTATAATTTGATTCAAAAGCAGACAATTAAATTAGGAATTCATAAATCAAGACAAAAATGGGAATCTGATCTATGTGCTAACATGATGTAAACCTTATTATTTTACATACCATATGCTTTAGAGTAGTATGCAACAAATTTTATGAGTGTGCTACCAATGTTCGAGGTTACTTTCACTACATCACCTTTTGTACACAATGGAAAATTAGCGTTAACAATACTAAGCAAAGATATTGGCTGTTCCTCTCTGAATGTTAGGATGTAGGTTTCATGAATTCAGCTTGCATTTGGGTATTCCATGGCTCTGAGTAGTATACATGCAATATCTATACAGAACTAGCTCACCCTGAATAGTTATGTACACATCCTTAACTGCATTCAGCTCAATAGAGTGTAGAGTTGAATGTTGCTGAAAACTAGTATGTGCTAACTTGATGTAAGCCTTATTATTTTACTTCATATCATTTAGCGTAGTATGCAACCAATTTTATGAGTGCGCTACCAATGTTCCAGAAATTACTTCCAGTACATCACCTTTTGTACACAATGGAACATTAGCGTTTACAGAACTAAGCAAAGACATAGGCTGTTCCACTCTCAATGTTATGATATGTGTTCCTGAATTCAGCTTGCATTTGAGTATACCATAGCTTTGAGTGTTATACATGCAATATCTATATAGTTCCAGCTCACCCTGAGTAGTTATGTTCACATCCGTAACTCAAAATGCATAGAATACAAAGTAATGCATTCAGCTCAATAGAGTGTAGAGTTGAATGTTGCTGAAAACTATGTGCTAACTTGATGAAAACCTTATTATTTTACTTACTATATGAATTAGAGTAGTACGCAAACAATTTTATGAGTGTTCTACCAATGTTCGAGAAGTTAGTTTCGGTACATCTCCTTTAGTACACAATGGAACATCAGCATTTACAGAACTAAGCAAAGATACTGGCAGTTTCTCTCTGAATGTTAGGATGTAGGTTCCTGTATTCAGCTTCCAATTGGGTATTCCATGGCTGTGAGTAGTATGCATGCAATATCTATACAGTTCCAGCTCACCCTATGTAGTTATGTACACATCCTTAACTCAAAATGCATAAAATAGCAAGTAATGCATTCAGCTCAATAGAGTGTAGATTTCAATGTTGCTGAAAACTTCTATGTGCTAATAGATGTAAACCTTCTTATTTAACATACCATTTGCTTTAGAGTAGTATGCAACCAATTTTATGAGTGTGCTACCAATGTTCGAGGTTACTTTCAGTACACTACCTTTTGTACACAATGGAACATCAGCATTTACAGAACTAAGCAAAGATATAGGCTGTTCCACTCTGAATGTTACGGTATAGGTTCCTAAATTCAGCTTGCATTTGAGTATTCCATAGCTGTGAGTGGTATACATGCAATATCTATACAGTTCCAGCTCACCCTGAGTAGTTATGTACACATCCTTAACTCAAAATGCATAGAACAGAAAGTAATGCATTCAACCCAACAGAGTGCAGAGTTGAATGTTGATGAAAACTACTATGTGCTAACTTGATGTAAACATTATTAGTTTACTTACTGCATGATTTAGAGTAGTATGCAACCAATTTTATGAGTGTGCTACCAGTGCTTGAGAAATTACTTTCAGTACATCACCTTTAGTACACAATGGAACATCAGCATTTACAGAACTAAGCAAAGATACTGGCTCTTCCTCTCTAAATGGTAGGATGTAGGTTCCTGTATTCAGCTTGCAATTGGGTATTCCATGGCTGTGAGTAGTATACATGCAATATCTATACAGTTCCAGCTCACCCTGTGTAGTTATGTACACATCCTTAACTCAAAATGCATAGAATAGAAAGTAATGCATTCATCTCAGTAGAGTGTAGAGTTCAATGTTGCTGAAAACTACTATGTGCTAACTTTTTTAAAATATTATTTATTTATTGAATTTTAGAAATTACAAGAATAAATGTAATAATAAAATAGTAATTAAAGTGATATTAACCATCCCCTCTCCCCTTAACCCACCCCCCTTAACCCTTATCTAAAGAAGAAGAAAAAAAAAGAAAGAAAAGAGAAGAAAGATTGCCTGGATATCGGAGGATCCCCACATGTTCCATGGAGTTTAAAATAATTTTGATATTTATTTTCACTTTCCCCAATTACTATAATTTTATCTTCAAACGACCTATGTATCTAATCCTATCTTTCGTAAGTATGGTGACCAAATTTTCAAAAATATCTCATATTTATTTCTTAAATTATACGTAATATTTTCAAATGGAATACAAATATGTATTTCATTATTCCAACGATCCATAGTTAAATTTAAATCAGATTTCCAAGTAACTGCGATAACTTTTTTGGCTACTGCCAAAGCAATTTTTATAAATTTTTTCTGATACTTATTCAATTTAAATTTCGTTATTGTCCCTTCAATGTCTCCTAATAAAAATAGCAATGGACAATATGGAAGTTGTACTCCAATAATTTGTTGTAATAAAAATCTTAAATTAATCCAAAATGGTTGAATTTTAGAACAAGACCAAGTAGAATGTAAAAAAGTACCAATCTCTTGTTTACATCGAAAACATTTGTCAGACATATTTGAATTTAATCTACTTATTTTCAGTGGTGTTATATATAATATAAAAAATTATATTGTATTAATCTAAGTCGAACATTTATTGTATTTCACATACTATCAGAACATAATCTTGACCAATATTTCCATCAATTTTAACATTCAATTAAAAGCTTATTTACGAGAAAAGCTGGGACAAACAATGTAGATGCCAAAACCTAGTGAAATAAAAATATTAATTCAGAAAGGAAAAATTTAAAAAATTACATCTTGTATGTATAATTTGATTCAAAAGCAGACAATTAAATTAGGAATTCATAAATCAAGACAAAAATGGGAATCTGATCTATGTGCTAACATGATGTAAACCTTATTATTTTACATACCATATGCTTTAGAGTAGTATGCAACAAATTTTATGAGTGTGCTACCAATGTTCGAGGTTACTTTCACTACATCACCTTTTGTACACAATGGAAAATTAGCGTTAACAATACTAAGCAAAGATATTGGCTGTTCCTCTCTGAATGTTAGGATGTAGGTTTCATGAATTCAGCTTGCATTTGGGTATTCCATGGCTCTGAGTGTTATACATGCAATATCTATACAGAACTAGCTCACCCTGAATAGTTATGTACACATCCTTAACTGCATTCAGCTCAATAGAGTGTAGAGTTGAATGTTGCTGAAAACTAGTATGTGCTAACTTGATGTAAGCCTTATTATTTTACTTCATATCATTTAGCGTAGTATGCAACCAATTTTATGAGTGCGCTACCAATGTTCCAGAAATTACTTTCAGTACATCACCTTTTGTACACAATGGAACATTAGCGTTTACAGAACTAAGCAAAGACATAGGCTGTTCCACTCTCAATGTTATGATATGTGTTCCTGAATTCAGCTTGCATTTGAGTATGCCATAGCTTTGAGTGTTATACATGCAATATCTATATAGTTCCAGCTCACCCTGAGTAGTTATGTTCACATCCGTAACTCAAAATGCATAGAATACAAAGTAATGCATTCAGCTCAATAGAGTGTAGAGTTGAATGTTGCTGAAAACTATGTGCTAACTTGATGAAAACCTTATTATTTTACTTACTATATGAATTAGAGTAGTACGCAAACAATTTTATGAGTGTTCTACCAATGTTCGAGAAGTTAGTTTCGGTACATCTCCTTTAGTACACAATGGAACATCAGCATTTACAGAACTAAGCAAAGATACTGGCTGTTTCTCTCTGAATGTTAGGATGCAGGTTCCTGTATTCAGCTTGCAATTGGGTATTCCATGGCTGTGAGTAGTATACATGCAATATCTATACAGTTCCAGCTCACCCTGTGTAGTTATGTACACATCCTTAACTCAAAATGCATAAAATAGCAAGTAATGCATTCAGCTCAATAGAGTGTAGATTTCAATGTTGCTGAAAACTTCTATGTGCTAATAGATGTAAACCTTCTTATTTAACATACCATTTGCTTTAGAGTAGTATGCAACCAATTTTATGAGTGTGCTACCAATGTTCGAGGTTACTTTCAGTACACCACCTTTTGTACACAATGGAACATCAGCATTTACAGAACTAAGCAAAGATATAGGCTGTTCCACTCTGAATGTTACGGTATAGGTTCCTAAATTCAGCTTGCATTTGAGTATTCCATAGCTGTGAGTGGTATACATGCAATATCTATACAGTTCCAGCTCACCCTGAGTAGTTATGTACACATCCTTAACTCAAAATGCATAGAACAGAAAGTAATGCATTCAACCCAACAGAGTGCAGAGTTGAATGTTGATGAAAACTACTATGTGCTAACTTGATGTAAACATTATTAGTTTACTTACTGCATGATTTAGAGTAGTATGCAACCAATTTTATGAGTGTGCTACCAGTGCTTGAGAAATTACTTTCAGTACATCACCTTTAGTACACAATGGAACATCAGCATTTACAGAACTAAGCAAAGATACTGGCTCTTCCTCTCTAAATGGTAGGATGTAGGTTCCTGTATTCAGCTTGCAATTGGGTATTCCATGGCTGTGAGTAGTATACATGCAATATCTATACAGTTCCAGCTCACCCTGTGTAGTTATGTACACATCCTTAACTCAAAATGCATAGAATAGAAAGTAATGCATTCATCTCAGTAGAGTGTAGAGTTCAATGTTGCTGAAAACTACTATGTGCTAACTTTTTTAAAATATTATTTATTTATTGAATTTTAGAAATTACAAGAATAAATGTAATAATAAAATAGTAATTAAAGTGATATTAACCATCCCCTCTCCCCTTAACCCACCCCCCTTAACCCTTATCTAAAGAAGAAGAAAAAACAAGAAAGAAAAGAGAAGAAAGATTGCCTGGATATCGGAGGATCCCCACATGTTCCATGGAGTTTAAAATAATTTTGATATTTATTTTCACTTTCCCCAATTACTATAATTTTATCTTCAAACGACCTATGTATCTAATCCTATCTTTCGTAAGTATGGTGACCAAATTTTCAAAAATATCTCATATTTATTTCTTAAATTATACGTAATATTTTCAAATGGAATACAAATATGTATTTCATTATTCCAACGATCCATAGTTAAATTTAAATCAGATTTCCAAGTAACTGCGATAACTTTTTTGGCTACTGCCAAAGCAATTTTTATAAATTTTTTCTGATACTTATTCAATTTAAATTTCGTTATTGTCCCTTCAATGTCTCCTAATAAAAATAGCAATGGACAATATGGAAGTTGTACTCCAATAATTTGTTGTAATAAAAATCTTAAATTAATCCAAAATGGTTGAATTTTAGAACAAGACCAAGTAGAATGTAAAAAAGTACCAATCTCTTGTTTACATCGAAAACATTTGTCAGACATATTTGAATTTAATCTACTTATTTTCAGTGGTGTTATATATAATATAAAAAATTATATTGTATTAATCTAAGTCGAACATTTATTGTATTTCACATACTATCAGAACATAATCTTGACCAATATTTCCATCAATTTTAACATTCAATTAAAAGCTTATTTACGAGAAAAGCTGGGACAAACAATGTAGATGCCAAAACCTAGTGAAATAAAAATATTAATTCAGAAAGGAAAAATTTTAAAAATTACATCTTGTATGTATAATTTGATTCAAAAGCAGACAATTAAATTAGGAATTCATAAATCAAGACAAAAATGGGAATCTGATCTATGTGCTAACATGATGTAAACCTTATTATTTTACATACCATATGCTTTAGAGTAGTATGCAACAAATTTTATGAGTGTGCTACCAATGTTCGAGGTTACTTTCACTACATCACCTTTTGTACACAATGGAAAATTAGCGTTAACAATACTAAGCAAAGATATTGGCTGTTCCTCTCTGAATGTTAGGATGTAGGTTTCATGAATTCAGCTTGCATTTGGGTATTCCATGGCTCTGAGTGTTATACATGCAATATCTATACAGAACTAGCTCACCCTGAATAGTTATGTACACATCCTTAACTGCATTCAGCTCAATAGAGTGTAGAGTTGAATGTTGCTGAAAACTAGTATGTGCTAACTTGATGTAAGCCTTATTATTTTACTTCATATCATTTAGCGTAGTATGCAACCAATTTTATGAGTGCGCTACCAATGTTCCAGAAATTACTTTCAGTACATCACCTTTTGTACACAATGGAACATTAGCGTTTACAGAACTAAGCAAAGACATAGGCTGTTCCACTCTCAATGTTATGATATGTGTTCCTGAATTCAGCTTGCATTTGAGTATGCCATAGCTTTGAGTGTTATACATGCAATATCTATATAGTTCCAGCTCACCCTGAGTAGTTATGTTCACATCCGTAACTCAAAATGCATAGAATACAAAGTAATGCATTCAGCTCAATAGAGTGTAGAGTTGAATGTTGCTGAAAACTATGTGCTAACTTGATGAAAACCTTATTATTTTACTTACTATATGAATTAGAGTAGTACGCAAACAATTTTATGAGTGTTCTACCAATGTTCGAGAAGTTAGTTTCGGTACATCTCCTTTAGTACACAATGGAACATCAGCATTTACAGAACTAAGCAAAGATACTGGCAGTTTCTCTCTGAATGTTAGGATGTAGGTTCCTGTATTCAGCTTCCAATTGGGTATTCCATGGCTGTGAGTAGTATGCATGCAATATCTATACAGTTCCAGCTCACCCTATGTAGTTATGTACACATCCTTAACTCAAAATGCATAAAATAGCAAGTAATGCATTCAGCTCAATAGAGTGTAGATTTCAATGTTGCTGAAAACTTCTATGTGCTAATAGATGTAAACCTTCTTATTTAACATACCATTTGCTTTAGAGTAGTATGCAACCAATTTTATGAGTGTGCTACCAATGTTCGAGGTTACTTTCAGTACACTACCTTTTGTACACAATGGAACATCAGCATTTACAGAACTAAGCAAAGATATAGGCTGTTCCACTCTGAATGTTACGGTATAGGTTCCTAAATTCAGCTTGCATTTGAGTATTCCATAGCTGTGAGTGGTATACATGCAATATCTATACAGTTCCAGCTCACCCTGAGTAGTTATGTACACATCCTTAACTCAAAATGCATAGAACAGAAAGTAATGCATTCAACCCAACAGAGTGCAGAGTTGAATGTTGATGAAAACTACTATGTGCTAACTTGATGTAAACATTATTAGTTTACTTACTGCATGATTTAGAGTAGTATGCAACCAATTTTATGAGTGTGCTACCAGTGCTTGAGAAATTACTTTCAGTACATCACCTTTAGTACACAATGGAACATCAGCATTTACAGAACTAAGCAAAGATACTGGCTCTTCCTCTCTAAATGGTAGGATGTAGGTTCCTGTATTCAGCTTGCAATTGGGTATTCCATGGCTGTGAGTAGTATACATGCAATATCTATACAGTTCCAGCTCACCCTGTGTAGTTATGTACACATCCTTAACTCAAAATGCATAGAATAGAAAGTAATGCATTCATCTCAGTAGAGTGTAGAGTTCAATGTTGCTGAAAACTACTATGTGCTAACTTTTTTAAAATATTATTTATTTATTGAATTTTAGAAATTACAAGAATAAATGTAATAATAAAATAGTAATTAAAGTGATATTAACCATCCCCTCTCCCCTTAACCCACCCCCCTTAACCCTTATCTAAAGAAGAAGAAAAAACAAGAAAGAAAAGAGAAGAAAGATTGCCTGGATATCGGAGGATCCCCACATGTTCCATGGAGTTTAAAATAATTTTGATATTTATTTTCACTTTCCCCAATTACTATAATTTTATCTTCAAACGACCTATGTATCTAATCCTATCTTTCGTAAGTATGGTGACCAAATTTTCAAAAATATCTCATATTTATTTCTTAAATTATACGTAATATTTTCAAATGGAATACAAATATGTATTTCATTATTCCAACGATCCATAGTTAAATTTAAATCAGATTTCCAAGTAACTGCGATAACTTTTTTGGCTACTGCCAAAGCAATTTTTATAAATTTTTTCTGATACTTATTCAATTTAAATTTCGTTATTGTCCCTTCAATGTCTCCTAATAAAAATAGCAATGGACAATATGGAAGTTGTACTCCAATAATTTGTTGTAATAAAAATCTTAAATTAATCCAAAATGGTTGAATTTTAGAACAAGACCAAGTAGAATGTAAAAAAGTACCAATCTCTTGTTTACATCGAAAACATTTGTCAGACATATTTGAATTTAATCTACTTATTTTCAGTGGTGTTATATATAATATAAAAAATTATATTGTATTAATCTAAGTCGAACATTTATTGTATTTCACATACTATCAGAACATAATCTTGACCAATATTTCCATCAATTTTAACATTCAATTAAAAGCTTATTTACGAGAAAAGCTGGGACAAACAATGTAGATGCCAAAACCTAGTGAAATAAAAATATTAATTCAGAAAGGAAAAATTTTAAAAATTACATCTTGTATGTATAATTTGATTCAAAAGCAGACAATTAAATTAGGAATTCATAAATCAAGACAAAAATGGGAATCTGATCTATGTGCTAACATGATGTAAACCTTATTATTTTACATACCATATGCTTTAGAGTAGTATGCAACAAATTTTATGAGTGTGCTACCAATGTTCGAGGTTACTTTCACTACATCACCTTTTGTACACAATGGAAAATTAGCGTTAACAATACTAAGCAAAGATATTGGCTGTTCCTCTCTGAATGTTAGGATGTAGGTTTCATGAATTCAGCTTGCATTTGGGTATTCCATGGCTCTGAGTAGTATACATGCAATATCTATACAGAACTAGCTCACCCTGAATAGTTATGTACACATCCTTAACTGCATTCAGCTCAATAGAGTGTAGAGTTGAATGTTGCTGAAAACTAGTATGTGCTAACTTGATGTAAGCCTTATTATTTTACTTCATATCATTTAGCGTAGTATGCAACCAATTTTATGAGTGCGCTACCAATGTTCCAGAAATTACTTCCAGTACATCACCTTTTGTACACAATGGAACATTAGCATTTACAGAACTAAGCAAAGACATAGGCTGTTCCACTCTCAATGTTATGATATGTGTTCCTGAATTCAGCTTGCATTTGAGTATACCATAGCTTTGAGTGTTATACATGCAATATCTATATAGTTCCAGCTCACCCTGAGTAGTTATGTTCACATCCGTAACTCAAAATGCATAGAATACAAAGTAATGCATTCAGCTCAATAGAGTGTAGAGTTGAATGTTGCTGAAAACTATGTGCTAACTTGATGAAAACCTTATTATTTTACTTACTATATGAATTAGAGTAGTACGCAAACAATTTTATGAGTGTTCTACCAATGTTCGAGAAGTTAGTTTCGGTACATCTCCTTTAGTACACAATGGAACATCAGCATTTACAGAACTAAGCAAAGATACTGGCAGTTTCTCTCTGAATGTTAGGATGTAGGTTCCTGTATTCAGCTTCCAATTGGGTATTCCATGGCTGTGAGTAGTATGCATGCAATATCTATACAGTTCCAGCTCACCCTATGTAGTTATGTACACATCCTTAACTCAAAATGCATAAAATAGCAAGTAATGCATTCAGCTCAATAGAGTGTAGATTTCAATGTTGCTGAAAACTTCTATGTGCTAATAGATGTAAACCTTCTTATTTAACATACCATTTGCTTTAGAGTAGTATGCAACCAATTTTATGAGTGTGCTACCAATGTTCGAGGTTACTTTCAGTACACTACCTTTTGTACACAATGGAACATCAGCATTTACAGAACTAAGCAAAGATATAGGCTGTTCCACTCTGAATGTTACGGTATAGGTTCCTAAATTCAGCTTGCATTTGAGTATTCCATAGCTGTGAGTGGTATACATGCAATATCTATACAGTTCCAGCTCACCCTGAGTAGTTATGTACACATCCTTAACTCAAAATGCATAGAACAGAAAGTAATGCATTCAACCCAACAGAGTGCAGAGTTGAATGTTGATGAAAACTACTATGTGCTAACTTGATGTAAACATTATTAGTTTACTTACTGCATGATTTAGAGTAGTATGCAACCAATTTTATGAGTGTGCTACCAGTGCTTGAGAAATTACTTTCAGTACATCACCTTTAGTACACAATGGAACATCAGCATTTACAGAACTAAGCAAAGATACTGGCTCTTCCTCTCTAAATGGTAGGATGTAGGTTCCTGTATTCAGCTTGCAATTGGGTATTCCATGGCTGTGAGTAGTATACATGCAATATCTATACAGTTCCAGCTCACCCTGTGTAGTTATGTACACATCCTTAACTCAAAATGCATAGAATAGAAAGTAATGCATTCATCTCAGTAGAGTGTAGAGTTCAATGTTGCTGAAAACTACTATGTGCTAACTTTTTTAAAATATTATTTATTTATTGAATTTTAGAAATTACAAGAATAAATGTAATAATAAAATAGTAATTAAAGTGATATTAACCATCCCCTCTCCCCTTAACCCACCCCCCTTAACCCTTATCTAAAGAAGAAGAAAAAAAAAGAAAGAAAAGAGAAGAAAGATTGCCTGGATATCGGAGGATCCCCACATGTTCCATGGAGTTTAAAATAATTTTGATATTTATTTTCACTTTCCCCAATTACTATAATTTTATCTTCAAACGACCTATGTATCTAATCCTATCTTTCGTAAGTATGGTGACCAAATTTTCAAAAATATCTCATATTTATTTCTTAAATTATACGTAATATTTTCAAATGGAATACAAATATGTATTTCATTATTCCAACGATCCATAGTTAAATTTAAATCAGATTTCCAAGTAACTGCGATAACTTTTTTGGCTACTGCCAAAGCAATTTTTATAAATTTTTTCTGATACTTATTCAATTTAAATTTCGTTATTGTCCCTTCAATGTCTCCTAATAAAAATAGCAATGGACAATATGGAAGTTGTACTCCAATAATTTGTTGTAATAAAAATCTTAAATTAATCCAAAATGGTTGAATTTTAGAACAAGTAGAATGTAAAAAAGTACCAATCTCTTGTTTACATCGAAAACATTTGTCAGACATATTTGAATTTAATCTACTTATTTTCAGTGGTGTTATATATAATATAAAAAATTATATTGTATTAATCTAAGTCGAACATTTATTGTATTTCACATACTATCAGAACATAATCTTGACCAATATTTCCATCAATTTTAACATTCAATTAAAAGCTTATTTACGAGAAAAGCTGGGACAAACAATGTAGATGCCAAAACCTAGTGAAATAAAAATATTAATTCAGAAAGGAAAAATTTAAAAAATTACATCTTGTATGTATAATTTGATTCAAAAGCAGACAATTAAATTAGGAATTCATAAATCAAGACAAAAATGGGAATCTGATCTATGTGCTAACATGATGTAAACCTTATTATTTTACATACCATATGCTTTAGAGTAGTATGCAACAAATTTTATGAGTGTGCTACCAATGTTCGAGGTTACTTTCACTACATCACCTTTTGTACACAATGGAAAATTAGCGTTAACAATACTAAGCAAAGATATTGGCTGTTCCTCTCTGAATGTTAGGATGTAGGTTTCATGAATTCAGCTTGCATTTGGGTATTCCATGGCTCTGAGTGTTATACATGCAATATCTATACAGAACTAGCTCACCCTGAATAGTTATGTACACATCCTTAACTGCATTCAGCTCAATAGAGTGTAGAGTTGAATGTTGCTGAAAACTAGTATGTGCTAAATTGATGTAAGCCTTATTATTTTACTTCATATCATTTAGCGTAGTATGCAACCAATTTTATGAGTGCGCTACCAATGTTCCAGAAATTACTTTCAGTACATCACCTTTTGTACACAATGGAACATTAGCGTTTACAGAACTAAGCAAAGACATAGGCTGTTCCACTCTCAATGTTATGATATGTGTTCCTGAATTCAGCTTGCATTTGAGTATGCCATAGCTTTGAGTGTTATACATGCAATATCTATATAGTTCCAGCTCACCCTGAGTAGTTATGTTCACATCCGTAACTCAAAATGCATAGAATACAAAGTAATGCATTCAGCTCAATAGAGTGTAGAGTTGAATGTTGCTGAAAACTATGTGCTAACTTGATGAAAACCTTATTATTTTACTTACTATATGAATTAGAGTAGTACGCAAACAATTTTATGAGTGTTCTACCAATGTTCGAGAAGTTAGTTTCGGTACATCTCCTTTAGTACACAATGGAACATCAGCATTTACAGAACTAAGCAAAGATACTGGCTGTTTCTCTCTGAATGTTAGGATGCAGGTTCCTGTATTCAGCTTGCAATTGGGTATTCCATGGCTGTGAGTAGTATACATGCAATATCTATACAGTTCCAGCTCACCCTGTGTAGTTATGTACACATCCTTAACTCAAAATGCATAAAATAGCAAGTAATGCATTCAGCTCAATAGAGTGTAGATTTCAATGTTGCTGAAAACTTCTATGTGCTAATAGATGTAAACCTTCTTATTTAACATACCATTTGCTTTAGAGTAGTATGCAACAAATTTTATGAGTGTGCTACCAATGTTCGAGGTTACTTTCACTACATCACCTTTTGTACACAATGGAACATCAGCATTTACAGAACTAAGCAAAGATATAGGCTGTTCCACTCTGAATGTTACGGTATAGGTTCCTAAATTCAGCTTGCATTTGAGTATTCCATAGCTGTGAGTGGTATACATGCAATATCTATACAGTTCCAGCTCACCCTGAGTAGTTATGTACACATCCTTAACTCAAAATGCATAGAACAGAAAGTAATGCATTCAACCCAACAGAGTGCAGAGTTGAATGTTGATGAAAACTACTATGTGCTAACTTGATGTAAACATTATTAGTTTACTTACTGCATGATTTAGAGTAGTATGCAACCAATTTTATGAGTGTGCTACCAGTGCTTGAGAAATTACTTTCAGTACATCACCTTTAGTACACAATGGAACATCAGCATTTACAGAACTAAGCAAAGATACTGGCTCTTCCTCTCTAAATGGTAGGATGTAGGTTCCTGTATTCAGCTTGCAATTGGGTATTCCATGGCTGTGAGTAGTATACATGCAATATCTATACAGTTCCAGCTCACCCTGTGTAGTTATGTACACATCCTTAACTCAAAATGCATAGAATAGAAAGTAATGCATTCATCTCAGTAGAGTGTAGAGTTCAATGTTGCTGAAAACTACTATGTGCTAACTTTTTTAAAATATTATTTATTTATTGAATTTTAGAAATTACAAGAATAAATGTAATAATAAAATAGTAATTAAAGTGATATTAACCATCCCCTCTCCCCTTAACCCACCCCCCTTAACCCTTATCTAAAGAAGAAGAAAAAACAAGAAAGAAAAGAGAAGAAAGATTGCCTGGATATCGGAGGATCCCCACATGTTCCATGGAGTTTAAAATAATTTTGATATTTATTTTCACTTTCCCCAATTACTATAATTTTATCTTCAAACGACCTATGTATCTAATCCTATCTTTCGTAATATGGTGACCAAATTTTCAAAAATATCTCATATTTATTTCTTAAATTATACGTAATATTTTCAAATGGAATACAAATATGTATTTCATTATTCCAACGATCCATAGTTAAATTTAAATCAGATTTCCAAGTAACTGCGATAACTTTTTTGGCTACTGCCAAAGCAATTTTTATAAATTTTTTCTGATACTTATTCAATTTAAATTTCGTTATTGTCCCTTCAATGTCTCCTAATAAAAATAGCAATGGACAATATGGAAGTTGTACTCCAATAATTTGTTCTAATAAAAATCTTAAATTAATCCAAAATGGTTGAATTTTAGAACAAGACCAAGTAGAATGTAAAAAAGTACCAATCTCTTGTTTACATCGAAAACATTTGTCAGACATATTTGAATTTAATCTACTTATTTTCAGTGGTGTTATATATAATATAAAAATTATATTGTATTAATCTAAGTCGAACATTTATTGTATTTCACATACTATCAGAACATAATCTTGACCAATATTTCCATCAATTTTAACATTCAATTAAAAGCTTATTTACGAGAAAAGCTGGGACAAACAATGTAGATGCCAAAACCTAGTGAAATAAAAATATTAATTCAGAAAGGAAAAATTTTAAAAATTACATCTTGTATGTATAATTTGATTCAAAAGCAGACAATTAAATTAGGAATTCATAAATCAAGACAAAAATGGGAATCTGATCTATGTGCTAACATGATGTAAACATTATTTTACATACCATATGCTTTAGAGTAGTATGCAACAAATTTTATGAGTGTGCTACCAATGTTCGAGGTTACTTTCACTACATCACCTTTTGTACACAATGGAAAATTAGAGTTAACAATACTAAGCAAAGATATTGGCTGTTCCTCTCTGAATGTTAGGATGTAGGTTTCATGAATTCAGCTTGCATTTGGGTATTCCATGGCTCTGAGTAGTATACATGCAATATCTATACAGAACTAGCTCACCCTGAATAGTTATGTACACATCCTTAACTGCATTCAGCTCAATAGAGTGTAGAGTTGAATGTTGCTGAAAACTAGTATGTGCTAACTTGATGTAAGCCTTATTATTTTACTTCATATCATTTAGCGTAGTATGCAACCAATTTTATGAGTGCGCTACCAATGTTCCAGAAATTACTTCCAGTACATCACCTTTTGTACACAATGGAACATTAGCGTTTACAGAACTAAGCAAAGACATAGGCTGTTCCACTCTCAATGTTATGATATGTGTTCCTGAATTCAGCTTGCATTTGAGTATACCATAGCTTTGAGTGTTATACATGCAATATCTATATAGTTCCAGCTCACCCTGAGTAGTTATGTTCACATACGTAACTCAAAATGCATAGAATACAAAGTAATGCATTCAGCTCAATAGAGTGTAGAGTTGAATGTTGCTGAAAACTATGTGCTAACTTGATGAAAACCTTATTATTTTACTTACTATATGAATTAGAGTAGTACGCAAACAATTTTATGAGTGTTCTACCAATGTTCGAGAAGTTAGTTTCGGTACATCTCCTTTAGTACACAATGGAACATCAGCATTTACAGAACTAAGCAAAGATACTGGCTGTTTCTCTCTGAATGTTAGGATGCAGGTTCCTGTATTCAGCTTGCAATTGGGTATTCCATGGCTGTGAGTAGTATACATGCAATATCTATACAGTTCCAGCTCACCCTGTGTAGTTATGTACACATCCTTAACTCAAAATGCATAAAATAGCAAGTAATGCATTCAGCTCAATAGAGTGTAGATTTCAATGTTGCTGAAAACTTCTATGTGCTAATAGATGTAAACCTTCTTATTTAACATACCATTTGCTTTAGAGTAGTATGCAACCAATTTTATGAGTGTGCTACCAATGTTCGAGGTTACTTTCAGTACACCACCTTTTGTACACAATGGAACATCAGCATTTACAGAACTAAGCAAAGATATAGGCTGTTCCACTCTGAATGTTACGGTATAGGTTCCTAAATTCAGCTTGCATTTGAGTATTCCATAGCTGTGAGTGGTATACATGCAATATCTATACAGTTCCAGCTCACCCTGAGTAGTTATGTACACATCCTTAACTCAAAATGCATAGAACAGAAAGTAATGCATTCAACCCAACAGAGTGCAGAGTTGAATGTTGATGAAAACTACTATGTGCTAACTTGATGTAAACATTATTAGTTTACTTACTGCATGATTTAGAGTAGTATGCAACCAATTTTATGAGTGTGCTACCAGTGCTTGAGAAATTACTTTCAGTACATCACCTTTAGTACACAATGGAACATCAGCATTTACAGAACTAAGCAAAGATACTGGCTCTTCCTCTCTAAATGGTAGGATGTAGGTTCCTGTATTCAGCTTGCAATTGGGTATTCCATGGCTGTGAGTAGTATACATGCAATATCTATACAGTTCCAGCTCACCCTGTGTAGTTATGTACACATCCTTAACTCAAAATGCATAGAATAGAAAGTAATGCATTCATCTCAGTAGAGTGTAGAGTTCAATGTTGCTGAAAACTACTATGTGCTAACTTTTTTAAAATATTATTTATTTATTGAATTTTAGAAATTACAAGAATAAATGTAATAATAAAATAGTAATTAAAGTGATATTAACCATCCCCTCTCCCCTTAACCCACCCCCCTTAACCCTTATCTAAAGAAGAAGAAAAAACAAGAAAGAAAAGAGAAGAAAGATTGCCTGGATATCGGAGGATCCCCACATGTTCCATGGAGTTTAAAATAATTTTGATATTTATTTTCACTTTCCCCAATTACTATAATTTTATCTTCAAACGACCTATGTATCTAATCCTATCTTTCGTAAGTATGGTGACCAAATTTTCAAAAATATCTCATATTTATTTCTTAAATTATACGTAATATTTTCAAATGGAATACAAATATGTATTTCATTATTCCAACGATCCATAGTTAAATTTAAATCAGATTTCCAAGTAACTGCGATAACTTTTTTGGCTACTGCCAAAGCAATTTTTATAAATTTTTTCTGATACTTATTCAATTTAAATTTCGTTATTGTCCCTTCAATGTCTCCTAATAAAAATAGCAATGGACAATATGGAAGTTGTACTCCAATAATTTGTTCTAATAAAAATCTTAAATTAATCCAAAATGGTTGAATTTTAGAACAAGACCAAGTAGAATGTAAAAAAGTACCAATCTCTTGTTTACATCGAAAACATTTGTCAGACATATTTGAATTTAATCTACTTATTTTCAGTGGTGTTATATATAATATAAAAATTATATTGTATTAATCTAAGTCGAACATTTATTGTATTTCACATACTATCAGAACATAATCTTGACCAATATTTCCATCAATTTTAACATTCAATTAAAAGCTTATTTACGAGAAAAGCTGGGACAAACAATGTAGATGCCAAAACCTAGTGAAATAAAAATATTAATTCAGAAAGGAAAAATTTTAAAAATTACATCTTGTATGTATAATTTGATTCAAAAGCAGACAATTAAATTAGGAATTCATAAATCAAGACAAAAATGGGAATCTGATCTATGTGCTAACATGATGTAAACATTATTTTACATACCATATGCTTTAGAGTAGTATGCAACAAATTTTATGAGTGTGCTACCAATGTTCGAGGTTACTTTCACTACATCACCTTTTGTACACAATGGAAAATTAGAGTTAACAATACTAAGCAAAGATATTGGCTGTTCCTCTCTGAATGTTAGGATGTAGGTTTCATGAATTCAGCTTGCATTTGGGTATTCCATGGCTCTGAGTAGTATACATGCAATATCTATACAGAACTAGCTCACCCTGAATAGTTATGTACACATCCTTAACTGCATTCAGCTCAATAGAGTGTAGAGTTGAATGTTGCTGAAAACTAGTATGTGCTAACTTGATGTAAGCCTTATTATTTTACTTCATATCATTTAGCGTAGTATGCAACCAATTTTATGAGTGCGCTACCAATGTTCCAGAAATTACTTCCAGTACATCACCTTTTGTACACAATGGAACATTAGCGTTTACAGAACTAAGCAAAGACATAGGCTGTTCCACTCTCAATGTTATGATATGTGTTCCTGAATTCAGCTTGCATTTGAGTATACCATAGCTTTGAGTGTTATACATGCAATATCTATATAGTTCCAGCTCACCCTGAGTAGTTATGTTCACATACGTAACTCAAAATGCATAGAATACAAAGTAATGCATTCAGCTCAATAGAGTGTAGAGTTGAATGTTGCTGAAAACTATGTGCTAACTTGATGAAAACCTTATTATTTTACTTACTATATGAATTAGAGTAGTACGCAAACAATTTTATGAGTGTTCTACCAATGTTCGAGAAGTTAGTTTCGGTACATCTCCTTTAGTACACAATGGAACATCAGCATTTACAGAACTAAGCAAAGATACTGGCTGTTTCTCTCTGAATGTTAGGATGCAGGTTCCTGTATTCAGCTTGCAATTGGGTATTCCATGGCTGTGAGTAGTATACATGCAATATCTATACAGTTCCAGCTCACCCTGTGTAGTTATGTACACATCCTTAACTCAAAATGCATAAAATAGCAAGTAATGCATTCAGCTCAATAGAGTGTAGATTTCAATGTTGCTGAAAACTTCTATGTGCTAATAGATGTAAACCTTCTTATTTAACATACCATTTGCTTTAGAGTAGTATGCAACCAATTTTATGAGTGTGCTACCAATGTTCGAGGTTACTTTCAGTACACCACCTTTTGTACACAATGGAACATCAGCATTTACAGAACTAAGCAAAGATATAGGCTGTTCCACTCTGAATGTTACGGTATAGGTTCCTAAATTCAGCTTGCATTTGAGTATTCCATAGCTGTGAGTGGTATACATGCAATATCTATACAGTTCCAGCTCACCCTGAGTAGTTATGTACACATCCTTAACTCAAAATGCATAGAACAGAAAGTAATGCATTCAACCCAACAGAGTGCAGAGTTGAATGTTGATGAAAACTACTATGTGCTAACTTGATGTAAACATTATTAGTTTACTTACTGCATGATTTAGAGTAGTATGCAACCAATTTTATGAGTGTGCTACCAGTGCTTGAGAAATTACTTTCAGTACATCACCTTTAGTACACAATGGAACATCAGCATTTACAGAACTAAGCAAAGATACTGGCTCTTCCTCTCTAAATGGTAGGATGTAGGTTCCTGTATTCAGCTTGCAATTGGGTATTCCATGGCTGTGAGTAGTATACATGCAATATCTATACAGTTCCAGCTCACCCTGTGTAGTTATGTACACATCCTTAACTCAAAATGCATAGAATAGAAAGTAATGCATTCATCTCAGTAGAGTGTAGAGTTCAATGTTGCTGAAAACTACTATGTGCTAACTTTTTTAAAATATTATTTATTTATTGAATTTTAGAAATTACAAGAATAAATGTAATAATAAAATAGTAATTAAAGTGATATTAACCATCCCCTCTCCCCTTAACCCACCCCCCTTAACCCTTATCTAAAGAAGAAGAAAAAACAAGAAAGAAAAGAGAAGAAAGATTGCCTGGATATCGGAGGATCCCCACATGTTCCATGGAGTTTAAAATAATTTTGATATTTATTTTCACTTTCCCCAATTACTATAATTTTATCTTCAAACGACCTATGTATCTAATCCTATCTTTCGTAAGTATGGTGACCAAATTTTCAAAAATATCTCATATTTATTTCTTAAATTATACGTAATATTTTCAAATGGAATACAAATATGTATTTCATTATTCCAACGATCCATAGTTAAATTTAAATCAGATTTCCAAGTAACTGCGATAACTTTTTTGGCTACTGCCAAAGCAATTTTTATAAATTTTTTCTGATACTTATTCAATTTAAATTTCGTTATTGTCCCTTCAATGTCTCCTAATAAAAATAGCAATGGACAATATGGAAGTTGTACTCCAATAATTTGTTGTAATAAAAATCTTAAATTAATCCAAAATGGTTGAATTTTAGAACAAGACCAAGTAGAATGTAAAAAAGTACCAATCTCTTGTTTACATCGAAAACATTTGTCAGACATATTTGAATTTAATCTACTTATTTTCAGTGGTGTTATATATAATATAAAAAATTATATTGTATTAATCTAAGTCGAACATTTATTGTATTTCACATACTATCAGAACATAATCTTGACCAATATTTCCATCAATTTTAACATTCAATTAAAAGCTTATTTACGAGAAAAGCTGGGACAAACAATGTAGATGCCAAAACCTAGTGAAATAAAAATATTAATTCAGAAAGGAAAAATTTTAAAAATTACATCTTGTATGTATAATTTGATTCAAAAGCAGACAATTAAATTAGGAATTCATAAATCAAGACAAAAATGGGAATCTGATCTATGTGCTAACATGATGTAAACCTTATTATTTTACATACCATGTGCTTTAGAGTAGTATGCAACAAATTTTATGAGTGTGCTACCAATGTTCGAGGTTACTTTCACTACATCACCTTTTGTACACAATGGAAAATTAGCGTTAACAATACTAAGCAAAGATATTGGCTGTTCCTCTCTGAATGTTAGGATGTAGGTTTCATGAATTCAGCTTGCATTTGGGTATTCCATGGCTCTGAGTAGTATACATGCAATATCTATACAGAACTAGCTCACCCTGAATAGTTATGTACACATCCTTAACTGCATTCAGCTCAATAGAGTGTAGAGTTGAATGTTGCTGAAAACTAGTATGTGCTAACTTGATGTAAGCCTTATTATTTTACTTCATATCATTTAGCGTAGTATGCAACCAATTTTATGAGTGCGCTACCAATGTTCCAGAAATTACTTCCAGTACATCACCTTTTGTACACAATGGAACATTAGCGTTTACAGAACTAAGCAAAGACATAGGCTGTTCCACTCTCAATGTTATGATATGTGTTCCTGAATTCAGCTTGCATTTGAGTATACCATAGCTTTGAGTGTTATACATGCAATATCTATATAGTTCCAGCTCACCCTGAGTAGTTATGTTCACATACGTAACTCAAAATGCATAGAATACAAAGTAATGCATTCAGCTCAATAGAGTGTAGAGTTGAATGTTGCTGAAAACTATGTGCTAACTTGATGAAAACCTTATTATTTTACTTACTATATGAATTAGAGTAGTACGCAAACAATTTTATGAGTGTTCTACCAATGTTCGAGAAGTTAGTTTCGGTACATCTCCTTTAGTACACAATGGAACATCAGCATTTACAGAACTAAGCAAAGATACTGGCAGTTTCTCTCTGAATGTTAGGATGTAGGTTCCTGTATTCAGCTTCCAATTGGGTATTCCATGGCTGTGAGTAGTATGCATGCAATATCTATACAGTTCCAGCTCACCCTATGTAGTTATGTACACATCCTTAACTCAAAATGCATAAAATAGCAAGTAATGCATTCAGCTCAATAGAGTGTAGATTTCAATGTTGCTGAAAACTTCTATGTGCTAATAGATGTAAACCTTCTTATTTAACATACCATTTGCTTTAGAGTAGTATGCAACCAATTTTATGAGTGTGCTACCAATGTTCGAGGTTACTTTCAGTACACCACCTTTTGTACACAATGGAACATCAGCATTTACAGAACTAAGCAAAGATATAGGCTGTTCCACTCTGAATGTTACGGTATAGGTTCCTAAATTCAGCTTGCATTTGAGTATTCCATAGCTGTGAGTGGTATACATGCAATATCTATACAGTTCCAGCTCACCCTGAGTAGTTATGTACACATCCTTAACTCAAAATGCATAGAACAGAAAGTAATGCATTCAACCCAACAGAGTGCAGAGTTGAATGTTGATGAAAACTACTATGTGCTAACTTGATGTAAACATTATTAGTTTACTTACTGCATGATTTAGAGTAGTATGCAACCAATTTTATGAGTGTGCTACCAGTGCTTGAGAAATTACTTTCAGTACATCACCTTTAGTACACAATGGAACATCAGCATTTACAGAACTAAGCAAAGATACTGGCTCTTCCTCTCTAAATGGTAGGATGTAGGTTCCTGTATTCAGCTTGCAATTGGGTATTCCATGGCTGTGAGTAGTATACATGCAATATCTATACAGTTCCAGCTCACCCTGTGTAGTTATGTACACATCCTTAACTCAAAATGCATAGAATAGAAAGTAATGCATTCATCTCAGTAGAGTGTAGAGTTCAATGTTGCTGAAAACTACTATGTGCTAACTTTTTTAAAATATTATTTATTTATTGAATTTTAGAAATTACAAGAATAAATGTAATAATAAAATAGTAATTAAAGTGATATTAACCATCCCCTCTCCCCTTAACCCACCCCCCTTAACCCTTATCTAAAGAAGAAGAAAAAACAAGAAAGAAAAGAGAAGAAAGATTGCCTGGATATCGGAGGATCCCCACATGTTCCATGGAGTTTAAAATAATTTTGATATTTATTTTCACTTTCCCCAATTACTATAATTTTATCTTCAAACGACCTATGTATCTAATCCTATCTTTCGTAAGTATGGTGACCAAATTTTCAAAAATATCTCATATTTATTTCTTAAATTATACGTAATATTTTCAAATGGAATACAAATATGTATTTCATTATTCCAACGATCCATAGTTAAATTTAAATCAGATTTCCAAGTAACTGCGATAACTTTTTTGGCTACTGCCAAAGCAATTTTTATAAATTTTTTCTGATACTTATTCAATTTAAATTTCGTTATTGTCCCTTCAATGTCTCCTAATAAAAATAGCAATGGACAATATGGAAGTTGTACTCCAATAATTTGTTGTAATAAAAATCTTAAATTAATCCAAAATGGTTGAATTTTAGAACAAGACCAAGTAGAATGTAAAAAAGTACCAATCTCTTGTTTACATCGAAAACATTTGTCAGACATATTTGAATTTAATCTACTTATTTTCAGTGGTGTTATATATAATATAAAAAATTATATTGTATTAATCTAAGTCGAACATTTATTGTATTTCACATACTATCAGAACATAATCTTGACCAATATTTCCATCAATTTTAACATTCAATTAAAAGCTTATTTACGAGAAAAGCTGGGACAAACAATGTAGATGCCAAAACCTAGTGAAATAAAAATATTAATTCAGAAAGGAAAAATTTTAAAAATTACATCTTGTATGTATAATTTGATTCAAAAGCAGACAATTAAATTAGGAATTCATAAATCAAGACAAAAATGGGAATCTGATCTATGTGCTAACATGATGTAAACATTATTTTACATACCATATGCTTTAGAGTAGTATGCAACAAATTTTATGAGTGTGCTACCAATGTTCGAGGTTACTTTCACTACATCACCTTTTGTACACAATGGAAAATTAGAGTTAACAATACTAAGCAAAGATATTGGCTGTTCCTCTCTGAATGTTAGGATGTAGGTTTCATGAATTCAGCTTGCATTTGGGTATTCCATGGCTCTGAGTAGTATACATGCAATATCTATACAGAACTAGCTCACCCTGAATAGTTATGTACACATCCTTAACTGCATTCAGCTCAATAGAGTGTAGAGTTGAATGTTGCTGAAAACTAGTATGTGCTAACTTGATGTAAGCCTTATTATTTTACTTCATATCATTTAGCGTAGTATGCAACCAATTTTATGAGTGCGCTACCAATGTTCCAGAAATTACTTCCAGTACATCACCTTTTGTACACAATGGAACATTAGCGTTTACAGAACTAAGCAAAGACATAGGCTGTTCCACTCTCAATGTTATGATATGTGTTCCTGAATTCAGCTTGCATTTGAGTATACCATAGCTTTGAGTGTTATACATGCAATATCTATATAGTTCCAGCTCACCCTGAGTAGTTATGTTCACATACGTAACTCAAAATGCATAGAATACAAAGTAATGCATTCAGCTCAATAGAGTGTAGAGTTGAATGTTGCTGAAAACTATGTGCTAACTTGATGAAAACCTTATTATTTTACTTACTATATGAATTAGAGTAGTACGCAAACAATTTTATGAGTGTTCTACCAATGTTCGAGAAGTTAGTTTCGGTACATCTCCTTTAGTACACAATGGAACATCAGCATTTACAGAACTAAGCAAAGATACTGGCTGTTTCTCTCTGAATGTTAGGATGCAGGTTCCTGTATTCAGCTTGCAATTGGGTATTCCATGGCTGTGAGTAGTATACATGCAATATCTATACAGTTCCAGCTCACCCTGTGTAGTTATGTACACATCCTTAACTCAAAATGCATAAAATAGCAAGTAATGCATTCAGCTCAATAGAGTGTAGATTTCAATGTTGCTGAAAACTTCTATGTGCTAATAGATGTAAACCTTCTTATTTAACATACCATTTGCTTTAGAGTAGTATGCAACCAATTTTATGAGTGTGCTACCAATGTTCGAGGTTACTTTCAGTACACCACCTTTTGTACACAATGGAACATCAGCATTTACAGAACTAAGCAAAGATATAGGCTGTTCCACTCTGAATGTTACGGTATAGGTTCCTAAATTCAGCTTGCATTTGAGTATTCCATAGCTGTGAGTGGTATACATGCAATATCTATACAGTTCCAGCTCACCCTGAGTAGTTATGTACACATCCTTAACTCAAAATGCATAGAACAGAAAGTAATGCATTCAACCCAACAGAGTGCAGAGTTGAATGTTGATGAAAACTACTATGTGCTAACTTGATGTAAACATTATTAGTTTACTTACTGCATGATTTAGAGTAGTATGCAACCAATTTTATGAGTGTGCTACCAGTGCTTGAGAAATTACTTTCAGTACATCACCTTTAGTACACAATGGAACATCAGCATTTACAGAACTAAGCAAAGATACTGGCTCTTCCTCTCTAAATGGTAGGATGTAGGTTCCTGTATTCAGCTTGCAATTGGGTATTCCATGGCTGTGAGTAGTATACATGCAATATCTATACAGTTCCAGCTCACCCTGTGTAGTTATGTACACATCCTTAACTCAAAATGCATAGAATAGAAAGTAATGCATTCATCTCAGTAGAGTGTAGAGTTCAATGTTGCTGAAAACTACTATGTGCTAACTTTTTTAAAATATTATTTATTTATTGAATTTTAGAAATTACAAGAATAAATGTAATAATAAAATAGTAATTAAAGTGATATTAACCATCCCCTCTCCCCTTAACCCACCCCCCTTAACCCTTATCTAAAGAAGAAGAAAAAACAAGAAAGAAAAGAGAAGAAAGATTGCCTGGATATCGGAGGATCCCCACATGTTCCATGGAGTTTAAAATAATTTTGATATTTATTTTCACTTTCCCCAATTACTATAATTTTATCTTCAAACGACCTATGTATCTAATCCTATCTTTCGTAAGTATGGTGACCAAATTTTCAAAAATATCTCATATTTATTTCTTAAATTATACGTAATATTTTCAAATGGAATACAAATATGTATTTCATTATTCCAACGATCCATAGTTAAATTTAAATCAGATTTCCAAGTAACTGCGATAACTTTTTTGGCTACTGCCAAAGCAATTTTTATAAATTTTTTCTGATACTTATTCAATTTAAATTTCGTTATTGTCCCTTCAATGTCTCCTAATAAAAATAGCAATGGACAATATGGAAGTTGTACTCCAATAATTTGTTGTAATAAAAATCTTAAATTAATCCAAAATGGTTGAATTTTAGAACAAGACCAAGTAGAATGTAAAAAAGTACCAATCTCTTGTTTACATCGAAAACATTTGTCAGACATATTTGAATTTAATCTACTTATTTTCAGTGGTGTTATATATATAATATAAAAAATTATATTGTATTAATCTAAGTCGAACATTTATTGTATTTCACATACTATCAGAACATAATCTTGACCAATATTTCCATCAATTTTAACATTCAATTAAAAGCTTATTTACGAGAAAAGCTGGGACAAACAATGTAGATGCCAAAACCTAGTGAAATAAAAATATTAATTCAGAAAGGAAAAATTTAAAAAATTACATCTTGTATGTATAATTTGATTCAAAAGCAGACAATTAAATTAGGAATTCATAAATCAAGACAAAAATGGGAATCTGATCTATGTGCTAACATGATGTAAACCTTATTATTTTACATACCATATGCTTTAGAGTAGTATGCAACAAATTTTATGAGTGTGCTACCAATGTTCGAGGTTACTTTCACTACATCACCTTTTGTACACAATGGAAAATTAGCGTTAACAATACTAAGCAAAGATATTGGCTGTTCCTCTCTGAATGTTAGGATGTAGGTTTCATGAATTCAGCTTGCATTTGGGTATTCCATGGCTCTGAGTAGTATACATGCAATATCTATACAGAACTAGCTCACCCTGAATAGTTATGTACACATCCTTAACTGCATTCAGCTCAATAGAGTGTAGAGTTGAATGTTGCTGAAAACTAGTATGTGCTAACTTGATGTAAGCCTTATTATTTTACTTCATATCATTTAGCGTAGTATGCAACCAATTTTATGAGTGCGCTACCAATGTTCCAGAAATTACTTTCAGTACATCACCTTTTGTACACAATGGAACATTAGCGTTTACAGAACTAAGCAAAGACATAGGCTGTTCCACTCTCAATGTTATGATATGTGTTCCTGAATTCAGCTTGCATTTGAGTATACCATAGCTTTGAGTGTTATACATGCAATATCTATATAGTTCCAGCTCACCCTGAGTAGTTATGTTCACATCCGTAACTCAAAATGCATAGAATACAAAGTAATGCATTCAGCTCAATAGAGTGTAGAGTTGAATGTTGCTGAAAACTATGTGCTAACTTGATGAAAACCTTATTATTTTACTTACTATATGAATTAGAGTAGTACGCAAACAATTTTATGAGTGTTCTACCAATGTTCGAGAAGTTAGTTTCGGTACATCTCCTTTAGTACACAATGGAACATCAGCATTTACAGAACTAAGCAAAGATACTGGCTGTTTCTCTCTGAATGTTAGGATGCAGGTTCCTGTATTCAGCTTGCAATTGGGTATTCCATGGCTGTGAGTAGTATACATGCAATATCTATACAGTTCCAGCTCACCCTGTGTAGTTATGTACACATCCTTAACTCAAAATGCATAAAATAGCAAGTAATGCATTCAGCTCAATAGAGTGTAGATTTCAATGTTGCTGAAAACTTCTATGTGCTAATAGATGTAAACCTTCTTATTTAACATACCATTTGCTTTAGAGTAGTATGCAACCAATTTTATGAGTGTGCTACCAATGTTCGAGGTTACTTTCAGTACACCACCTTTTGTACACAATGGAACATCAGCATTTACAGAACTAAGCAAAGATATAGGCTGTTCCACTCTGAATGTTACGGTATAGGTTCCTAAATTCAGCTTGCATTTGAGTATTCCATAGCTGTGAGTGGTATACATGCAATATCTATACAGTTCCAGCTCACCCTGAGTAGTTATGTACACATCCTTAACTCAAAATGCATAGAACAGAAAGTAATGCATTCAACCCAACAGAGTGCAGAGTTGAATGTTGATGAAAACTACTATGTGCTAACTTGATGTAAACATTATTAGTTTACTTACTGCATGATTTAGAGTAGTATGCAACCAATTTTATGAGTGTGCTACCAGTGCTTGAGAAATTACTTTCAGTACATCACCTTTAGTACACAATGGAACATCAGCATTTACAGAACTAAGCAAAGATACTGGCTCTTCCTCTCTAAATGGTAGGATGTAGGTTCCTGTATTCAGCTTGCAATTGGGTATTCCATGGCTGTGAGTAGTATACATGCAATATCTATACAGTTCCAGCTCACCCTGTGTAGTTATGTACACATCCTTAACTCAAAATGCATAGAATAGAAAGTAATGCATTCATCTCAGTAGAGTGTAGAGTTCAATGTTGCTGAAAACTACTATGTGCTAACTTTTTTAAAATATTATTTATTTATTGAATTTTAGAAATTACAAGAATAAATGTAATAATAAAATAGTAATTAAAGTGATATTAACCATCCCCTCTCCCCTTAACCCACCCCCCTTAACCCTTATCTAAAGAAGAAGAAAAAACAAGAAAGAAAAGAGAAGAAAGATTGCCTGGATATCGGAGGATCCCCACATGTTCCATGGAGTTTAAAATAATTTTGATATTTATTTTCACTTTCCCCAATTACTATAATTTTATCTTCAAACGACCTATGTATCTAATCCTATCTTTCGTAAGTATGGTGACCAAATTTTCAAAAATATCTCATATTTATTTCTTAAATTATACGTAATATTTTCAAATGGAATACAAATATGTATTTCATTATTCCAACGATCCATAGTTAAATTTAAATCAGATTTCCAAGTAACTGCGATAACTTTTTTGGCTACTGCCAAAGCAATTTTTATAAATTTTTTCTGATACTTATTCAATTTAAATTTCGTTATTGTCCCTTCAATGTCTCCTAATAAAAATAGCAATGGACAATATGGAAGTTGTACTCCAATAATTTGTTGTAATAAAAATCTTAAATTAATCCAAAATGGTTGAATTTTAGAACAAGACCAAGTAGAATGTAAAAAAGTACCAATCTCTTGTTTACATCGAAAACATTTGTCAGACATATTTGAATTTAATCTACTTATTTTCAGTGGTGTTATATATATAATATAAAAAATTATATTGTATTAATCTAAGTCGAACATTTATTGTATTTCACATACTATCAGAACATAATCTTGACCAATATTTCCATCAATTTTAACATTCAATTAAAAGCTTATTTACGAGAAAAGCTGGGACAAACAATGTAGATGCCAAAACCTAGTGAAATAAAAATATTAATTCAGAAAGGAAAAATTTAAAAAATTACATCTTGTATGTATAATTTGATTCAAAAGCAGACAATTAAATTAGGAATTCATAAATCAAGACAAAAATGGGAATCTGATCTATGTGCTAACATGATGTAAACCTTATTATTTTACATACCATATGCTTTAGAGTAGTATGCAACAAATTTTATGAGTGTGCTACCAATGTTCGAGGTTACTTTCACTACATCACCTTTTGTACACAATGGAAAATTAGCGTTAACAATACTAAGCAAAGATATTGGCTGTTCCTCTCTGAATGTTAGGATGTAGGTTTCATGAATTCAGCTTGCATTTGGGTATTCCATGGCTCTGAGTAGTATACATGCAATATCTATACAGAACTAGCTCACCCTGAATAGTTATGTACACATCCTTAACTGCATTCAGCTCAATAGAGTGTAGAGTTGAATGTTGCTGAAAACTAGTATGTGCTAACTTGATGTAAGCCTTATTATTTTACTTCATATCATTTAGCGTAGTATGCAACCAATTTTATGAGTGCGCTACCAATGTTCCAGAAATTACTTTCAGTACATCACCTTTTGTACACAATGGAACATTAGCGTTTACAGAACTAAGCAAAGACATAGGCTGTTCCACTCTCAATGTTATGATATGTGTTCCTGAATTCAGCTTGCATTTGAGTATACCATAGCTTTGAGTGTTATACATGCAATATCTATATAGTTCCAGCTCACCCTGAGTAGTTATGTTCACATCCGTAACTCAAAATGCATAGAATACAAAGTAATGCATTCAGCTCAATAGAGTGTAGAGTTGAATGTTGCTGAAAACTATGTGCTAACTTGATGAAAACCTTATTATTTTACTTACTATATGAATTAGAGTAGTACGCAAACAATTTTATGAGTGTTCTACCAATGTTCGAGAAGTTAGTTTCGGTACATCTCCTTTAGTACACAATGGAACATCAGCATTTACAGAACTAAGCAAAGATACTGGCTGTTTCTCTCTGAATGTTAGGATGCAGGTTCCTGTATTCAGCTTGCAATTGGGTATTCCATGGCTGTGAGTAGTATGCATGCAATATCTATACAGTTCCAGCTCACCCTGTGTAGTTATGTACACATCCTTAACTCAAAATGCATAAAATAGCAAGTAATGCATTCAGCTCAATAGAGTGTAGATTTCAATGTTGCTGAAAACTTCTATGTGCTAATAGATGTAAACCTTCTTATTTAACATACCATTTGCTTTAGAGTAGTATGCAACCAATTTTATGAGTGTGCTACCAATGTTCGAGGTTACTTTCAGTACACCACCTTTTGTACACAATGGAACATCAGCATTTACAGAACTAAGCAAAGATATAGGCTGTTCCACTCTGAATGTTACGGTATAGGTTCCTAAATTCAGCTTGCATTTGAGTATTCCATAGCTGTGAGTGGTATACATGCAATATCTATACAGTTCCAGCTCACCCTGAGTAGTTATGTACACATCCTTAACTCAAAATGCATAGAACAGAAAGTAATGCATTCAACCCAACAGAGTGCAGAGTTGAATGTTGATGAAAACTACTATGTGCTAACTTGATGTAAACATTATTAGTTTACTTACTGCATGATTTAGAGTAGTATGCAACCAATTTTATGAGTGTGCTACCAGTGCTTGAGAAATTACTTTCAGTACATCACCTTTAGTACACAATGGAACATCAGCATTTACAGAACTAAGCAAAGATACTGGCTCTTCCTCTCTAAATGGTAGGATGTAGGTTCCTGTATTCAGCTTGCAATTGGGTATTCCATGGCTGTGAGTAGTATACATGCAATATCTATACAGTTCCAGCTCACCCTGTGTAGTTATGTACACATCCTTAACTCAAAATGCATAGAATAGAAAGTAATGCATTCATCTCAGTAGAGTGTAGAGTTCAATGTTGCTGAAAACTACTATGTGCTAACTTTTTTAAAATATTATTTATTTATTGAATTTTAGAAATTACAAGAATAAATGTAATAATAAAATAGTAATTAAAGTGATATTAACCATCCCCTCTCCCCTTAACCCACCCCCCTTAACCCTTATCTAAAGAAGAAGAAAAAACAAGAAAGAAAAGAGAAGAAAGATTGCCTGGATATCGGAGGATCCCCACATGTTCCATGGAGTTTAAAATAATTTTGATATTTATTTTCACTTTCCCCAATTACTATAATTTTATCTTCAAACGACCTATGTATCTAATCCTATCTTTCGTAAGTATGGTGACCAAATTTTCAAAAATATCTCATATTTATTTCTTAAATTATACGTAATATTTTCAAATGGAATACAAATATGTATTTCATTATTCCAACGATCCATAGTTAAATTTAAATCAGATTTCCAAGTAACTGCGATAACTTTTTTGGCTACTGCCAAAGCAATTTTTATAAATTTTTTCTGATACTTATTCAATTTAAATTTCGTTATTGTCCCTTCAATGTCTCCTAATAAAAATAGCAATGGACAATATGGAAGTTGTACTCCAATAATTTGTTGTAATAAAAATCTTAAATTAATCCAAAATGGTTGAATTTTAGAACAAGACCAAGTAGAATGTAAAAAAGTACCAATCTCTTGTTTACATCGAAAACATTTGTCAGACATATTTGAATTTAATCTACTTATTTTCAGTGGTGTTATATATATAATATAAAAAATTATATTGTATTAATCTAAGTCGAACATTTATTGTATTTCACATACTATCAGAACATAATCTTGACCAATATTTCCATCAATTTTAACATTCAATTAAAAGCTTATTTACGAGAAAAGCTGGGACAAACAATGTAGATGCCAAAACCTAGTGAAATAAAAATATTAATTCAGAAAGGAAAAATTTAAAAAATTACATCTTGTATGTATAATTTGATTCAAAAGCAGACAATTAAATTAGGAATTCATAAATCAAGACAAAAATGGGAATCTGATCTATGTGCTAACATGATGTAAACCTTATTATTTTACATACCATATGCTTTAGAGTAGTATGCAACAAATTTTATGAGTGTGCTACCAATGTTCGAGGTTACTTTCACTACATCACCTTTTGTACACAATGGAAAATTAGCGTTAACAATACTAAGCAAAGATATTGGCTGTTCCTCTCTGAATGTTAGGATGTAGGTTTCATGAATTCAGCTTGCATTTGGGTATTCCATGGCTCTGAGTGTTATACATGCAATATCTATACAGAACTAGCTCACCCTGAATAGTTATGTACACATACTTAACTGCATTCAGCTCAATAGAGTGTAGAGTTGAATGTTGCTGAAAACTAGTATGTGCTAACTTGATGTAAGCCTTATTATTTTACTTCATATCATTTAGCGTAGTATGCAACCAATTTTATGAGTGCGCTACCAATGTTCCAGAAATTACTTTCAGTACATCACCTTTTGTACACAATGGAACATTAGCGTTTACAGAACTAAGCAAAGACATAGGCTGTTCCACTCTCAATGTTATGATATGTGTTCCTGAATTCAGCTTGCATTTGAGTATACCATAGCTTTGAGTGTTATACATGCAATATCTATATAGTTCCAGCTCACCCTGAGTAGTTATGTTCACATCCGTAACTCAAAATGCATAGAATACAAAGTAATGCATTCAGCTCAATAGAGTGTAGAGTTGAATGTTGCTGAAAACTATGTGCTAACTTGATGAAAACCTTATTATTTTACTTACTATATGAATTAGAGTAGTACGCAAACAATTTTATGAGTGTTCTACCAATGTTCGAGAAGTTAGTTTCGGTACATCTCCTTTAGTACACAATGGAACATCAGCATTTACAGAACTAAGCAAAGATACTGGCTGTTTCTCTCTGAATGTTAGGATGCAGGTTCCTGTATTCAGCTTGCAATTGGGTATTCCATGGCTGTGAGTAGTATACATGCAATATCTATACAGTTCCAGCTCACCCTGTGTAGTTATGTACACATCCTTAACTCAAAATGCATAAAATAGCAAGTAATGCATTCAGCTCAATAGAGTGTAGATTTCAATGTTGCTGAAAACTTCTATGTGCTAATAGATGTAAACCTTCTTATTTAACATACCATTTGCTTTAGAGTAGTATGCAACCAATTTTATGAGTGTGCTACCAATGTTCGAGGTTACTTTCAGTACACCACCTTTTGTACACAATGGAACATCAGCATTTACAGAACTAAGCAAAGATATAGGCTGTTCCACTCTGAATGTTACGGTATAGGTTCCTAAATTCAGCTTGCATTTGAGTATTCCATAGCTGTGAGTGGTATACATGCAATATCTATACAGTTCCAGCTCACCCTGAGTAGTTATGTACACATCCTTAACTCAAAATGCATAGAACAGAAAGTAATGCATTCAACCCAACAGAGTGCAGAGTTGAATGTTGATGAAAACTACTATGTGCTAACTTGATGTAAACATTATTAGTTTACTTACTGCATGATTTAGAGTAGTATGCAACCAATTTTATGAGTGTGCTACCAGTGCTTGAGAAATTACTTTCAGTACATCACCTTTAGTACACAATGGAACATCAGCATTTACAGAACTAAGCAAAGATACTGGCTCTTCCTCTCTAAATGGTAGGATGTAGGTTCCTGTATTCAGCTTGCAATTGGGTATTCCATGGCTGTGAGTAGTATACATGCAATATCTATACAGTTCCAGCTCACCCTGTGTAGTTATGTACACATCCTTAACTCAAAATGCATAGAATAGAAAGTAATGCATTCATCTCAGTAGAGTGTAGAGTTCAATGTTGCTGAAAACTACTATGTGCTAACTTTTTTAAAATATTATTTATTTATTGAATTTTAGAAATTACAAGAATAAATGTAATAATAAAATAGTAATTAAAGTGATATTAACCATCCCCTCTCCCCTTAACCCACCCCCCTTAACCCTTATCTAAAGAAGAAGAAAAAACAAGAAAGAAAAGAGAAGAAAGATTGCCTGGATATCGGAGGATCCCCACATGTTCCATGGAGTTTAAAATAATTTTGATATTTATTTTCACTTTCCCCAATTACTATAATTTTATCTTCAAACGACCTATGTATCTAATCCTATCTTTCGTAAGTATGGTGACCAAATTTTCAAAAATATCTCATATTTATTTCTTAAATTATACGTAATATTTTCAAATGGAATACAAATATGTATTTCATTATTCCAACGATCCATAGTTAAATTTAAATCAGATTTCCAAGTAACTGCGATAACTTTTTTGGCTACTGCCAAAGCAATTTTTATAAATTTTTTCTGATACTTATTCAATTTAAATTTCGTTATTGTCCCTTCAATGTCTCCTAATAAAAATAGCAATGGACAATATGGAAGTTGTACTCCAATAATTTGTTGTAATAAAAATCTTAAATTAATCCAAAATGGTTGAATTTTAGAACAAGACCAAGTAGAATGTAAAAAAGTACCAATCTCTTGTTTACATCGAAAACATTTGTCAGACATATTTGAATTTAATCTACTTATTTTCAGTGGTGTTATATATAATATAAAAAATTATATTGTATTAATCTAAGTCGAACATTTATTGTATTTCACATACTATCAGAACATAATCTTGACCAATATTTCCATCAATTTTAACATTCAATTAAAAGCTTATTTACGAGAAAAGCTGGGACAAACAATGTAGATGCCAAAACCTAGTGAAATAAAAATATTAATTCAGAAAGGAAAAATTTAAAAAATTACATCTTGTATGTATAATTTGATTCAAAAGCAGACAATTAAATTAGGAATTCATAAATCAAGACAAAAATGGGAATCTGATCTATGTGCTAACATGATGTAAACATTATTTTACATACCATATGCTTTAGAGTAGTATGCAACAAATTTTATGAGTGTGCTACCAATGTTCGAGGTTACTTTCACTACATCACCTTTTGTACACAATGGAAAATTAGCGTTAACAATACTAAGCAAAGATATTGGCTGTTCCTCTCTGAATGTTAGGATGTAGGTTTCATGAATTCAGCTTGCATTTGGGTATTCCATGGCTCTGAGTAGTATACATGCAATATCTATACAGAACTAGCTCACCCTGAATAGTTATGTACACATCCTTAACTGCATTCAGCTCAATAGAGTGTAGAGTTGAATGTTGCTGAAAACTAGTATGTGCTAACTTGATGTAAGCCTTATTATTTTACTTCATATCATTTAGCGTAGTATGCAACCAATTTTATGAGTGCGCTACCAATGTTCCAGAAATTACTTCCAGTACATCACCTTTTGTACACAATGGAACATTAGCGTTTACAGAACTAAGCAAAGACATAGGCTGTTCCACTCTCAATGTTATGATATGTGTTCCTGAATTCAGCTTGCATTTGAGTATACCATAGCTTTGAGTGTTATACATGCAATATCTATATAGTTCCAGCTCACCCTGAGTAGTTATGTTCACATCCGTAACTCAAAATGCATAGAATACAAAGTAATGCATTCAGCTCAATAGAGTGTAGAGTTGAATGTTGCTGAAAACTATGTGCTAACTTGATGAAAACCTTATTATTTTACTTACTATTTGAATTAGAGTAGTACGCAAACAATTTTATGAGTGTTCTACCAATGTTCGAGAAGTTAGTTTCGGTACATCTCCTTTAGTACACAATGGAACATCAGCATTTACAGAACTAAGCAAAGATACTGGCAGTTTCTCTCTGAATGTTAGGATGTAGGTTCCTGTATTCAGCTTCCAATTGGGTATTCCATGGCTGTGAGTAGTATGCATGCAATATCTATACAGTTCCAGCTCACCCTATGTAGTTATGTACACATCCTTAACTCAAAATGCATAAAATAGCAAGTAATGCATTCAGCTCAATAGAGTGTAGATTTCAATGTTGCTGAAAACTTCTATGTGCTAATAGATGTAAACCTTCTTATTTAACATACCATTTGCTTTAGAGTAGTATGCAACCAATTTTATGAGTGTGCTACCAATGTTCGAGGTTACTTTCAGTACACTACCTTTTGTACACAATGGAACATCAGCATTTACAGAACTAAGCAAAGATATAGGCTGTTCCACTCTGAATGTTACGGTATAGGTTCCTAAATTCAGCTTGCATTTGAGTATTCCATAGCTGTGAGTGGTATACATGCAATATCTATACAGTTCCAGCTCACCCTGAGTAGTTATGTACACATCCTTAACTCAAAATGCATAGAACAGAAAGTAATGCATTCAACCCAACAGAGTGCAGAGTTGAATGTTGATGAAAACTACTATGTGCTAACTTGATGTAAACATTATTAGTTTACTTACTGCATGATTTAGAGTAGTATGCAACCAATTTTATGAGTGTGCTACCAGTGCTTGAGAACTTACTTTCAGTACATCACCTTTAGTACACAATGGAACATCAGCATTTACAGAACTAAGCAAAGATACTGGCTCTTCCTCTCTAAATGGTAGGATGTAGGTTCCTGTATTCAGCTTGCAATTGGGTATTCCATGGCTGTGAGTAGTATACATGCAATATCTATACAGTTCCAGCTCACCCTGTGTAGTTATGTACACATCCTTAACTCAAAATGCATAGAATAGAAAGTAATGCATTCATCTCAGTAGAGTGTAGAGTTCAATGTTGCTGAAAACTACTATGTGCTAACTTTTTTAAAATATTATTTATTTATTGAATTTTAGAAATTACAAGAATAAATGTAATAATAAAATAGTAATTAAAGTGATATTAACCATCCCCTCTCCCCTTAACCCACCCCCCCTTAACCCTTATCTAAAGAAGAAGAAAAAACAAGAAAGAAAAGAGAAGAAAGATTGCCTGGATATCGGAGGATCCCCACATGTTCCATGGAGTTTAAAATAATTTTGATATTTATTTTCACTTTCCCCAATTACTATAATTTTATCTTCAAACGACCTATGTATCTAATCCTATCTTTCGTAAGTATGGTGACCAAATTTTCAAAAATATCTCATATTTATTTCTTAAATTATACGTAATATTTTCAAATGGAATACAAATATGTATTTCATTATTCCAACGATCCATAGTTAAATTTAAATCAGATTTCCAAGTAACTGCGATAACTTTTTTGGCTACTGCCAAAGCAATTTTTATAAATTTTTTCTGATACTTATTCAATTTAAATTTCGTTATTGTCCCTTCAATGTCTCCTAATAAAAATAGCAATGGACAATATGGAAGTTGTACTCCAATAATTTGTTGTAATAAAAATCTTAAATTAATCCAAAATGGTTGAATTTTAGAACAAGACCAAGTAGAATGTAAAAAAGTACCAATCTCTTGTTTACATCGAAAACATTTGTCAGACATATTTGAATTTAATCTACTTATTTTCAGTGGTGTTATATATAATATAAAAAATTATATTGTATTAATCTAAGTCGAACATTTATTGTATTTCACATACTATCAGAACATAATCTTGACCAATATTTCCATCAATTTTAACATTCAATTAAAAGCTTATTTACGAGAAAAGCTGGGACAAACAATGTAGATGCCAAAACCTAGTGAAATAAAAATATTAATTCAGAAAGGAAAAATTTAAAAAATTACATCTTGTATGTATAATTTGATTCAAAAGCAGACAATTAAATTAGGAATTTATAAATCAAGACAAAAATGGGAATCTGATCTATGTGCTAACATGATGTAAACCTTATTATTTTACATACCATATGCTTTAGAGTAGTATGCAACAAATTTTATGAGTGTGCTACCAATGTTCGAGGTTACTTTCACTACATCACCTTTTGTACACAATGGAAAATTAGCGTTAACAATACTAAGCAAAGATATTGGCTGTTCCTCTCTGAATGTTAGGATGTAGGTTTCATGAATTCAGCTTGCATTTGGGTATTCCATGGCTCTGAGTAGTATACATGCAATATCTATACAGAACTAGCTCACCCTGAATAGTTATGTACACATCCTTAACTGCATTCAGCTCAATAGAGTGTAGAGTTGAATGTTGCTGAAAACTAGTATGTGCTAACTTGATGTAAGCCTTATTATTTTACTTCATATCATTTAGCGTAGTATGCAACCAATTTTATGAGTGCGCTACCAATGTTCCAGAAATTACTTCCAGTACATCACCTTTTGTACACAATGGAACATTAGCGTTTACAGAACTAAGCAAAGACATAGGCTGTTCCACTCTCAATGTTATGATATGTGTTCCTGAATTCAGCTTGCATTTGAGTATACCATAGCTTTGAGTGTTATACATGCAATATCTATATAGTTCCAGCTCACCCTGAGTAGTTATGTTCACATACGTAACTCAAAATGCATAGAATACAAAGTAATGCATTCAGCTCAATAGAGTGTAGAGTTGAATGTTGCTGAAAACTATGTGCTAACTTGATGAAAACCTTATTATTTTACTTACTATTTGAATTAGAGTAGTACGCAAACAATTTTATGAGTGTTCTACCAATGTTCGAGAAGTTAGTTTCGGTACATCTCCTTTAGTACACAATGGAACATCAGCATTTACAGAACTAAGCAAAGATACTGGCAGTTTCTCTCTGAATGTTAGGATGTAGGTTCCTGTATTCAGCTTCCAATTGGGTATTCCATGGCTGTGAGTAGTATGCATGCAATATCTATACAGTTCCAGCTCACCCTATGTAGTTATGTACACATCCTTAACTCAAAATGCATAAAATAGCAAGTAATGCATTCAGCTCAATAGAGTGTAGATTTCAATGTTGCTGAAAACTTCTATGTGCTAATAGATGTAAACCTTCTTATTTAACATACCATTTGCTTTAGAGTAGTATGCAACCAATTTTATGAGTGTGCTACCAATGTTCGAGGTTACTTTCAGTACACTACCTTTTGTACACAATGGAACATCAGCATTTACAGAACTAAGCAAAGATATAGGCTGTTCCACTCTGAATGTTACGGTATAGGTTCCTAAATTCAGCTTGCATTTGAGTATTCCATAGCTGTGAGTGGTATACATGCAATATCTATACAGTTCCAGCTCACCCTGAGTAGTTATGTACACATCCTTAACTCAAAATGCATAGAACAGAAAGTAATGCATTCAACCCAACAGAGTGCAGAGTTGAATGTTGATGAAAACTACTATGTGCTAACTTGATGTAAACATTATTAGTTTACTTACTGCATGATTTAGAGTAGTATGCAACCAATTTTATGAGTGTGCTACCAGTGCTTGAGAAATTACTTTCAGTACATCACCTTTAGTACACAATGGAACATCAGCATTTACAGAACTAAGCAAAGATACTGGCTCTTCCTCTCTAAATGGTAGGATGTAGGTTCCTGTATTCAGCTTGCAATTGGGTATTCCATGGCTGTGAGTAGTATACATGCAATATCTATACAGTTCCAGCTCACCCTGTGTAGTTATGTACACATCCTTAACTCAAAATGCATAGAATAGAAAGTAATGCATTCATCTCAGTAGAGTGTAGAGTTCAATGTTGCTGAAAACTACTATGTGCTAACTTTTTTAAAATATTATTTATTTATTGAATTTTAGAAATTACAAGAATAAATGTAATAATAAAATAGTAATTAAAGTGATATTAACCATCCCCTCTCCCCTTAACCCACCCCCCTTAACCCTTATCTAAAGAAGAAGAAAAAACAAGAAAGAAAAGAGAAGAAAGATTGCCTGGATATCGGAGGATCCCCACATGTTCCATGGAGTTTAAAATAATTTTGATATTTATTTTCACTTTCCCCAATTACTATAATTTTATCTTCAAACGACCTATGTATCTAATCCTATCTTTCGTAAGTATGGTGACCAAATTTTCAAAAATATCTCATATTTATTTCTTAAATTATACGTAATATTTTCAAATGGAATACAAATATGTATTTCATTATTCCAACGATCCATAGTTAAATTTAAATCAGATTTCCAAGTAACTGCGATAACTTTTTTGGCTACTGCCAAAGCAATTTTTATAAATTTTTTCTGATACTTATTCAATTTAAATTTCGTTATTGTCCCTTCAATGTCTCCTAATAAAAATAGCAATGGACAATATGGAAGTTGTACTCCAATAATTTGTTGTAATAAAAATCTTAAATTAATCCAAAATGGTTGAATTTTAGAACAAGACCAAGTAGAATGTAAAAAAGTACCAATCTCTTGTTTACATCGAAAACATTTGTCAGACATATTTGAATTTAATCTACTTATTTTCAGTGGTGTTATATATAATATAAAAAATTATATTGTATTAATCTAAGTCGAACATTTATTGTATTTCACATACTATCAGAACATAATCTTGACCAATATTTCCATCAATTTTAACATTCAATTAAAAGCTTATTTACGAGAAAAGCTGGGACAAACAATGTAGATGCCAAAACCTAGTGAAATAAAAATATTAATTCAGAAAGGAAAAATTTAAAAAATTACATCTTGTATGTATAATTTGATTCAAAAGCAGACAATTAAATTAGGAATTCATAAATCAAGACAAAAATGGGAATCTGATCTATGTGCTAACATGATGTAAACCTTATTATTTTACATACCATATGCTTTAGAGTAGTATGCAACAAATTTTATGAGTGTGCTACCAATGTTCGAGGTTACTTTCACTACATCACCTTTTGTACACAATGGAAAATTAGCGTTAACAATACTAAGCAAAGATATTGGCTGTTCCTCTCTGAATGTTAGGATGTAGGTTTCATGAATTCAGCTTGCATTTGGGTATTCCATGGCTCTGAGTGTTATACATGCAATATCTATACAGAACTAGCTCACCCTGAATAGTTATGTACACATCCTTAACTGCATTCAGCTCAATAGAGTGTAGAGTTGAATGTTGCTGAAAACTAGTATGTGTTAACTTGATGTAAGCCTTATTATTTTACTTCATATCATTTAGCGTAGTATGCAACCAATTTTATGAGTGCGCTACCAATGTTCCAGAAATTACTTTCAGTACATCACCTTTTGTACACAATGGAACATTAGCGTTTACAGAACTAAGCAAAGACATAGGCTGTTCCACTCTCAATGTTATGATATGTGTTCCTGAATTCAGCTTGCATTTGGGTATTCCATGGCTGTGAGTAGTATGCATGCAATATCTGTACAGTTCCAGCTCACCCTATGTAGTTATGTACACATCCTTAACTCAAAATGCATAAAATAGCAAGTAATGCATTCAGCTCAATAGAGTGTAGATTTCAATGTTGCTGAAAACTTCTATGTGCTAATAGATGTAAACCTTCTTATTTAACATACCATTTGCTTTAGAGTAGTATGCAACCAATTTTATGAGTGTGCTACCAATGTTCGAGGTTACTTTCACTACATCACCTTTTGTACACAATGGAACATCAGCATTTACAGAACTAAGCAAAGATATAGGCTGTTCCACTCTGAATGTTACGGTATAGGTTCCTAAATTCAGCTTGCATTTGAGTATTCCATAGCTGTGAGTGGTATACATGCAATATCTATACAGTTCCAGCTCACCCTGAGTAGTTATGTACACATCCTTAACTCAAAATGCATAGAACAGAAAGTAATGCATTCAACCCAACAGAGTGCAGAGTTGAATGTTGATGAAAACTACTATGTGCTAACTTGATGTAAACATTATTAGTTTACTTACTGCATGATTTAGAGTAGTATGCAACCAATTTTATGAGTGTGCTACCAGTGCTTGAGAAATTACTTTCAGTACATCACCTTTAGTACACAATGGAACATCAGCATTTACAGAACTAAGCAAAGATACTGGCTCTTCCTCTCTAAATGGTAGGATGTAGGTTCCTGTATTCAGCTTGCAATTGGGTATTCCATGGCTGTGAGTAGTATACATGCAATATCTATACAGTTCCAGCTCACCCTGTGTAGTTATGTACACATCCTTAACTCAAAATGCATAGAATAGAAAGTAATGCATTCATCTCAGTAGAGTGTAGAGTTCAATGTTGCTGAAAACTACTATGTGCTAACTTTTTTAAAATATTATTTATTTATTGAATTTTAGAAATTACAAGAATAAATGTAATAATAAAATAGTAATTAAAGTGATATTAACCATCCCCTCTCCCCTTAACCCACCCCCCTTAACCCTTATCTAAAGAAGAAGAAAAAACAAGAAAGAAAAGAGAAGAAAGATTGCCTGGATATCGGAGGATCCCCACATGTTCCATGGAGTTTAAAATAATTTTGATATTTATTTTCACTTTCCCCAATTACTATAATTTTATCTTCAAACGACCTATGTATCTAATCCTATCTTTCGTAAGTATGGTGACCAAATTTTCAAAAATATCTCATATTTATTTCTTAAATTATACGTAATATTTTCAAATGGAATACAAATATGTATTTCATTATTCCAACGATCCATAGTTAAATTTAAATCAGATTTCCAAGTAACTGCGATAACTTTTTTGGCTACTGCCAAAGCAATTTTTATAAATTTTTTCTGATACTTATTCAATTTAAATTTCGTTATTGTCCCTTCAATGTCTCCTAATAAAAATAGCAATGGACAATATGGAAGTTGTACTCCAATAATTTGTTGTAATAAAAATCTTAAATTAATCCAAAATGGTTGAATTTTAGAACAAGACCAAGTAGAATGTAAAAAAGTACCAATCTCTTGTTTACATCGAAAACATTTGTCAGACATATTTGAATTTAATCTACTTATTTTCAGTGGTGTTATATATAATATAAAAAATTATATTGTATTAATCTAAGTCGAACATTTATTGTATTTCACATACTATCAGAACATAATCTTGACCAATATTTCCATCAATTTTAACATTCAATTAAAAGCTTATTTACGAGAAAAGCTGGGACAAACAATGTAGATGCCAAAACCTAGTGAAATAAAAATATTAATTCAGAAAGGAAAAATTTAAAAAATTACATCTTGTATGTATAATTTGATTCAAAAGCAGACAATTAAATTAGGAATTCATAAATCAAGACAAAAATGGGAATCTGATCTATGTGCTAACATGATGTAAACCTTATTATTTTACATACCATATGCTTTAGAGTAGTATGCAACAAATTTTATGAGTGTGCTACCAATGTTCGAGGTTACTTTCACTACATCACCTTTTGTACACAATGGAAAATTAGCGTTAACAATACTAAGCAAAGATATTGGCTGTTCCTCTCTGAATGTTAGGATGTAGGTTTCATGAATTCAGCTTGCATTTGGGTATTCCATGGCTCTGAGTGTTATACATGCAATATCTATACAGAACTAGCTCACCCTGAATAGTTATGTACACATCCTTAACTGCATTCAGCTCAATAGAGTGTAGAGTTGAATGTTGCTGAAAACTAGTATGTGCTAACTTGATGTAAGCCTTATTATTTTACTTCATATCATTTAGCGTAGTATGCAACCAATTTTATGAGTGCGCTACCAATGTTCCAGAAATTACTTTCAGTACATCACCTTTTGTACACAATGGAACATTAGCGTTTACAGAACTAAGCAAAGACATAGGCTGTTCCACTCTCAATGTTATGATATGTGTTCCTGAATTCAGCTTGCATTTGAGTATACCATAGCTTTGAGTGTTATACATGCAATATCTATATAGTTCCAGCTCACCCTGAGTAGTTATGTTCACATCCGTAACTCAAAATGCATAGAATACAAAGTAATGCATTCAGCTCAATAGAGTGTAGAGTTGAATGTTGCTGAAAACTATGTGCTAACTTGATGAAAACCTTATTATTTTACTTACTATATGAATTAGAGTAGTACGCAAACAATTTTATGAGTGTTCTACCAATGTTCGAGAAGTTAGTTTCGGTACATCTCCTTTAGTACACAATGGAACATCAGCATTTACAGAACTAAGCAAAGATACTGGCTGTTTCTCTCTGAATGTTAGGATGCAGGTTCCTGTATTCAGCTTGCAATTGGGTATTCCATGGCTGTGAGTAGTATACATGCAATATCTATACAGTTCCAGCTCACCCTGTGTAGTTATGTACACATCCTTAACTCAAAATGCATAAAATAGCAAGTAATGCATTCAGCTCAATAGAGTGTAGATTTCAATGTTGCTGAAAACTTCTATGTGCTAATAGATGTAAACCTTCTTATTTAACATACCATTTGCTTTAGAGTAGTATGCAACCAATTTTATGAGTGTGCTACCAATGTTCGAGGTTACTTTCAGTACACCACCTTTTGTACACAATGGAACATCAGCATTTACAGAACTAAGCAAAGATATAGGCTGTTCCACTCTGAATGTTACGGTATAGGTTCCTAAATTCAGCTTGCATTTGAGTATTCCATAGCTGTGAGTGGTATACATGCAATATCTATACAGTTCCAGCTCACCCTGAGTAGTTATGTACACATCCTTAACTCAAAATGCATAGAACAGAAAGTAATGCATTCAACCCAACAGAGTGCAGAGTTGAATGTTGATGAAAACTACTATGTGCTAACTTGATGTAAACATTATTAGTTTACTTACTGCATGATTTAGAGTAGTATGCAACCAATTTTATGAGTGTGCTACCAGTGCTTGAGAAATTACTTTCAGTACATCACCTTTAGTACACAATGGAACATCAGCATTTACAGAACTAAGCAAAGATACTGGCTCTTCCTCTCTAAATGGTAGGATGTAGGTTCCTGTATTCAGCTTGCAATTGGGTATTCCATGGCTGTGAGTAGTATACATGCAATATCTATACAGTTCCAGCTCACCCTGTGTAGTTATGTACACATCCTTAACTCAAAATGCATAGAATAGAAAGTAATGCATTCATCTCAGTAGAGTGTAGAGTTCAATGTTGCTGAAAACTACTATGTGCTAACTTTTTTAAAATATTATTTATTTATTGAATTTTAGAAATTACAAGAATAAATGTAATAATAAAATAGTAATTAAAGTGATATTAACCATCCCCTCTCCCCTTAACCCACCCCCCTTAACCCTTATCTAAAGAAGAAGAAAAAACAAGAAAGAAAAGAGAAGAAAGATTGCCTGGATATCGGAGGATCCCCACATGTTCCATGGAGTTTAAAATAATTTTGATATTTATTTTCACTTTCCCCAATTACTATAATTTTATCTTCAAACGACCTATGTATCTAATCCTATCTTTCGTAAGTATGGTGACCAAATTTTCAAAAATATCTCATATTTATTTCTTAAATTATACGTAATATTTTCAAATGGAATACAAATATGTATTTCATTATTCCAACGATCCATAGTTAAATTTAAATCAGATTTCCAAGTAACTGCGATAACTTTTTTGGCTACTGCCAAAGCAATTTTTATAAATTTTTTCTGATACTTATTCAATTTAAATTTCGTTATTGTCCCTTCAATGTCTCCTAATAAAAATAGCAATGGACAATATGGAAGTTGTACTCCAATAATTTGTTGTAATAAAAATCTTAAATTAATCCAAAATGGTTGAATTTTAGAACAAGACCAAGTAGAATGTAAAAAAGTACCAATCTCTTGTTTACATCGAAAACATTTGTCAGACATATTTGAATTTAATCTACTTATTTTCAGTGGTGTTATATATAATATAAAAAATTATATTGTATTAATCTAAGTCGAACATTTATTGTATTTCACATACTATCAGAACATAATCTTGACCAATATTTCCATCAATTTTAACATTCAATTAAAAGCTTATTTACGAGAAAAGCTGGGACAAACAATGTAGATGCCAAAACCTAGTGAAATAAAAATATTAATTCAGAAAGGAAAAATTTAAAAAATTACATCTTGTATGTATAATTTGATTCAAAAGCAGACAATTAAATTAGGAATTCATAAATCAAGACAAAAATGGGAATCTGATCTATGTGCTAACATGATGTAAACCTTATTATTTTACATACCATATGCTTTAGAGTAGTATGCAACAAATTTTATGAGTGTGCTACCAATGTTCGAGGTTACTTTCACTACATCACCTTTTGTACACAATGGAAAATTAGCGTTAACAATACTAAGCAAAGATATTGGCTGTTCCTCTCTGAATGTTAGGATGTAGGTTTCATGAATTCAGCTTGCATTTGGGTATTCCATGGCTCTGAGTGTTATACATGCAATATCTATACAGAACTAGCTCACCCTGAATAGTTATGTACACATCCTTAACTGCATTCAGCTCAATAGAGTGTAGAGTTGAATGTTGCTGAAAACTAGTATGTGCTAACTTGATGTAAGCCTTATTATTTTACTTCATATCATTTAGCGTAGTATGCAACCAATTTTATGAGTGCGCTACCAATGTTCCAGAAATTACTTTCAGTACATCACCTTTTGTACACAATGGAACATTAGCGTTTACAGAACTAAGCAAAGACATAGGCTGTTCCACTCTCAATGTTATGATATGTGTTCCTGAATTCAGCTTGCATTTGAGTATACCATAGCTTTGAGTGTTATACATGCAATATCTATATAGTTCCAGCTCACCCTGAGTAGTTATGTTCACATCCGTAACTCAAAATGCATAGAATACAAAGTAATGCATTCAGCTCAATAGAGTGTAGAGTTGAATGTTGCTGAAAACTATGTGCTAACTTGATGAAAACCTTATTATTTTACTTACTATATGAATTAGAGTAGTACGCAAACAATTTTATGAGTGTTCTACCAATGTTCGAGAAGTTAGTTTCGGTACATCTCCTTTAGTACACAATGGAACATCAGCATTTACAGAACTAAGCAAAGATACTGGCTGTTTCTCTCTGAATGTTAGGATGCAGGTTCCTGTATTCAGCTTGCAATTGGGTATTCCATGGCTGTGAGTAGTATACATGCAATATCTATACAGTTCCAGCTCACCCTGTGTAGTTATGTACACATCCTTAACTCAAAATGCATAAAATAACAAGTAATGCATTCAGCTCAATAGAGTGTAGATTTCAATGTTGCTGAAAACTTCTATGTGCTAATAGATGTAAACCTTCTTATTTAACATACCATTTGCTTTAGAGTAGTATGCAACCAATTTTATGAGTGTGCTACCAATGTTCGAGGTTACTTTCAGTACACCACCTTTTGTACACAATGGAACATCAGCATTTACAGAACTAAGCAAAGATATAGGCTGTTCCACTCTGAATGTTACGGTATAGGTTCCTAAATTCAGCTTGCATTTGAGTATTCCATAGCTGTGAGTGGTATACATGCAATATCTATACAGTTCCAGCTCACCCTGAGTAGTTATGTACACATCCTTAACTCAAAATGCATAGAACAGAAAGTAATGCATTCAACCCAACAGAGTGCAGAGTTGAATGTTGATGAAAACTACTATGTGCTAACTTGATGTAAACATTATTAGTTTACTTACTGCATGATTTAGAGTAGTATGCAACCAATTTTATGAGTGTGCTACCAGTGCTTGAGAAATTACTTTCAGTACATCACCTTTAGTACACAATGGAACATCAGCATTTACAGAACTAAGCAAAGATACTGGCTCTTCCTCTCTAAATGGTAGGATGTAGGTTCCTGTATTCAGCTTGCAATTGGGTATTCCATGGCTGTGAGTAGTATACATGCAATATCTATACAGTTCCAGCTCACCCTGTGTAGTTATGTACACATCCTTAACTCAAAATGCATAGAATAGAAAGTAATGCATTCATCTCAGTAGAGTGTAGAGTTCAATGTTGCTGAAAACTACTATGTGCTAACTTTTTTAAAATATTATTTATTTATTGAATTTTAGAAATTACAAGAATAAATGTAATAATAAAATAGTAATTAAAGTGATATTAACCATCCCCTCTCCCCTTAACCCACCCCCCTTAACCCTTATCTAAAGAAGAAGAAAAAACAAGAAAGAAAAGAGAAGAAAGATTGCCTGGATATCGGAGGATCCCCACATGTTCCATGGAGTTTAAAATAATTTTGATATTTATTTTCACTTTCCCCAATTACTATAATTTTATCTTCAAACGACCTATGTATCTAATCCTATCTTTCGTAAGTATGGTGACCAAATTTTCAAAAATATCTCATATTTATTTCTTAAATTATACGTAATATTTTCAAATGGAATACAAATATGTATTTCATTATTCCAACGATCCATAGTTAAATTTAAATCAGATTTCCAAGTAACTGCGATAACTTTTTTGGCTACTGCCAAAGCAATTTTTATAAATTTTTTCTGATACTTATTCAATTTAAATTTCGTTATTGTCCCTTCAATGTCTCCTAATAAAAATAGCAATGGACAATATGGAAGTTGTACTCCAATAATTTGTTGTAATAAAAATCTTAAATTAATCCAAAATGGTTGAATTTTAGAACAAGACCAAGTAGAATGTAAAAAAGTACCAATCTCTTGTTTACATCGAAAACATTTGTCAGACATATTTGAATTTAATCTACTTATTTTCAGTGGTGTTATATATAATATAAAAAATTATATTGTATTAATCTAAGTCGAACATTTATTGTATTTCACATACTATCAGAACATAATCTTGACCAATATTTCCATCAATTTTAACATTCAATTAAAAGCTTATTTACGAGAAAAGCTGGGACAAACAATGTAGATGCCAAAACCTAGTGAAATAAAAATATTAATTCAGAAAGGAAAAATTTAAAAAATTACATCTTGTATGTATAATTTGATTCAAAAGCAGACAATTAAATTAGGAATTCATAAATCAAGACAAAAATGGGAATCTGATCTATGTGCTAACATGATGTAAACCTTATTATTTTACATACCATATGCTTTAGAGTAGTATGCAACAAATTTTATGAGTGTGCTACCAATGTTCGAGGTTACTTTCACTACATCACCTTTTGTACACAATGGAAAATTAGCGTTAACAATACTAAGCAAAGATATTGGCTGTTCCTCTCTGAATGTTAGGATGTAGGTTTCATGAATTCAGCTTGCATTTGGGTATTCCATGGCTCTGAGTGTTATACATGCAATATCTATACAGAACTAGCTCACCCTGAATAGTTATGTACACATCCTTAACTGCATTCAGCTCAATAGAGTGTAGAGTTGAATGTTGCTGAAAACTAGTATGTGCTAACTTGATGTAAGCCTTATTATTTTACTTCATATCATTTAGCGTAGTATGCAACCAATTTTATGAGTGCGCTACCAATGTTCCAGAAATTACTTTCAGTACATCACCTTTTGTACACAATGGAACATTAGCGTTTACAGAACTAAGCAAAGACATAGGCTGTTCCACTCTCAATGTTATGATATGTGTTCCTGAATTCAGCTTGCATTTGAGTATACCATAGCTTTGAGTGTTATACATGCAATATCTATATAGTTCCAGCTCACCCTGAGTAGTTATGTTCACATCCGTAACTCAAAATGCATAGAATACAAAGTAATGCATTCAGCTCAATAGAGTGTAGAGTTGAATGTTGCTGAAAACTATGTGCTAACTTGATGAAAACCTTATTATTTTACTTACTATATGAATTAGAGTAGTACGCAAACAATTTTATGAGTGTTCTACCAATGTTCGAGAAGTTAGTTTCGGTACATCTCCTTTAGTACACAATGGAACATCAGCATTTACAGAACTAAGCAAAGATACTGGCAGTTTCTCTCTGAATGTTAGGATGTAGGTTCCTGTATTCAGCTTCCAATTGGGTATTCCATGGCTGTGAGTAGTATGCATGCAATATCTATACAGTTCCAGCTCACCCTGTGTAGTTATGTACACATCCTTAACTCAAAATGCATAAAATAGCAAGTAATGCATTCAGCTCAATAGAGTGTAGATTTCAATGTTGCTGAAAACTTCTATGTGCTAATAGATGTAAACCTTCTTATTTAACATACCATTTGCTTTAGAGTAGTATGCAACCAATTTTATGAGTGTGCTACCAATGTTCGAGGTTACTTTCAGTACACCACCTTTTGTACACAATGGAACATCAGCATTTACAGAACTAAGCAAAGATATAGGCTGTTCCACTCTGAATGTTACGGTATAGGTTCCTAAATTCAGCTTGCATTTGAGTATTCCATAGCTGTGAGTGGTATACATGCAATATCTATACAGTTCCAGCTCACCCTGAGTAGTTATGTACACATCCTTAACTCAAAATGCATAGAACAGAAAGTAATGCATTCAACCCAACAGAGTGCAGAGTTGAATGTTGATGAAAACTACTATGTGCTAACTTGATGTAAACATTATTAGTTTACTTACTGCATGATTTAGAGTAGTATGCAACCAATTTTATGAGTGTGCTACCAGTGCTTGAGAAATTACTTTCAGTACATCACCTTTAGTACACAATGGAACATCAGCATTTACAGAACTAAGCAAAGATACTGGCTCTTCCTCTCTAAATGGTAGGATGTAGGTTCCTGTATTCAGCTTGCAATTGGGTATTCCATGGCTGTGAGTAGTATACATGCAATATCTATACAGTTCCAGCTCACCCTGTGTAGTTATGTACACATCCTTAACTCAAAATGCATAGAATAGAAAGTAATGCATTCATCTCAGTAGAGTGTAGAGTTCAATGTTGCTGAAAACTACTATGTGCTAACTTTTTTAAAATATTATTTATTTATTGAATTTTAGAAATTACAAGAATAAATGTAATAATAAAATAGTAATTAAAGTGATATTAACCATCCCCTCTCCCCTTAACCCACCCCCCTTAACCCTTATCTAAAGAAGAAGAAAAAACAAGAAAGAAAAGAGAAGAAAGATTGCCTGGATATCGGAGGATCCCCACATGTTCCATGGAGTTTAAAATAATTTTGATATTTATTTTCACTTTCCCCAATTACTATAATTTTATCTTCAAACGACCTATGTATCTAATCCTATCTTTCGTAAGTATGGTGACCAAATTTTCAAAAATATCTCATATTTATTTCTTAAATTATACGTAATATTTTCAAATGGAATACAAATATGTATTTCATTATTCCAACGATCCATAGTTAAATTTAAATCAGATTTCCAAGTAACTGCGATAACTTTTTTGGCTACTGCCAAAGCAATTTTTATAAATTTTTTCTGATACTTATTCAATTTAAATTTCGTTATTGTCCCTTCAATGTCTCCTAATAAAAATAGCAATGGACAATATGGAAGTTGTACTCCAATAATTTGTTGTAATAAAAATCTTAAATTAATCCAAAATGGTTGAATTTTAGAACAAGACCAAGTAGAATGTAAAAAAGTACCAATCTCTTGTTTACATCGAAAACATTTGTCAGACATATTTGAATTTAATCTACTTATTTTCAGTGGTGTTATATATAATATAAAAAATTATATTGTATTAATCTAAGTCGAACATTTATTGTATTTCACATACTATCAGAACATAATCTTGACCAATATTTCCATCAATTTTAACATTCAATTAAAAGCTTATTTACGAGAAAAGCTGGGACAAACAATGTAGATGCCAAAACCTAGTGAAATAAAAATATTAATTCAGAAAGGAAAAATTTTAAAAATTACATCTTGTATGTATAATTTGATTCAAAAGCAGACAATTAAATTAGGAATTCATAAATCAAGACAAAAATGGGAATCTGATCTATGTGCTAACATGATGTAAACCTTATTATTTTACATACCATATGCTTTAGAGTAGTATGCAACAAATTTTATGAGTGTGCTACCAATGTTCGAGGTTACTTTCACTACATCACCTTTTGTACACAATGGAAAATTAGCGTTAACAATACTAAGCAAAGATATTGGCTGTTCCTCTCTGAATGTTAGGATGTAGGTTTCATGAATTCAGCTTGCATTTGGGTATTCCATGGCTCTGAGTAGTATACATGCAATATCTATACAGAACTAGCTCACCCTGAATAGTTATGTACACATCCTTAACTGCATTCAGCTCAATAGAGTGTAGAGTTGAATGTTGCTGAAAACTAGTATGTGCTAACTTGATGTAAGCCTTATTATTTTACTTCATATCATTTAGCGTAGTATGCAACCAATTTTATGAGTGCGCTACCAATGTTCCAGAAATTACTTTCAGTACATCACCTTTTGTACACAATGGAACATTAGCGTTTACAGAACTAAGCAAAGACATAGGCTGTTCCACTCTCAATGTTATGATATGTGTTCCTGAATTCAGCTTGCATTTGAGTATACCATAGCTTTGAGTGTTATACATGCAATATCTATATAGTTCCAGCTCACCCTGAGTAGTTATGTTCACATCCGTAACTCAAAATGCATAGAATACAAAGTAATGCATTCAGCTCAATAGAGTGTAGAGTTGAATGTTGCTGAAAACTATGTGCTAACTTGATGAAAACCTTATTATTTTACTTACTATATGAATTAGAGTAGTACGCAAACAATTTTATGAGTGTTCTACCAATGTTCGAGAAGTTAGTTTCGGTACATCTCCTTTAGTACACAATGGAACATCAGCATTTACAGAACTAAGCAAAGATACTGGCTCTTCCTCTCTAAATGGTAGGATGTAGGTTCCTGTATTCAGCTTGCAATTGGGTATTCCATGGCTGTGAGTAGTATACATGCAATATCTATACAGTTCCAGCTCACCCTGTGTAGTTATGTACACATCCTTAACTCAAAATGCATAGAATAGAAAGTAATGCATTCATCTCAGTAGAGTGTAGAGTTCAATGTTGCTGAAAACTACTATGTGCTAACTTTTTTAAAATATTATTTATTTATTGAATTTTAGAAATTACAAGAATAAATGTAATAATAAAATAGTAATTAAAGTGATATTAACCATCCCCTCTCCCCTTAACCCACCCCCCTTAACCCTTATCTAAAGAAGAAGAAAAAACAAGAAAGAAAAGAGAAGAAAGATTGCCTGGATATCGGAGGATCCCCACATGTTCCATGGAGTTTAAAATAATTTTGATATTTATTTTCACTTTCCCCAATTACTATAATTTTATCTTCAAACGACCTATGTATCTAATCCTATCTTTCGTAAGTATGGTGACCAAATTTTCAAAAATATCTCATATTTATTTCTTAAATTATACGTAATATTTTCAAATGGAATACAAATATGTATTTCATTATTCCAACGATCCATAGTTAAATTTAAATCAGATTTCCAAGTAACTGCGATAACTTTTTTGGCTACTGCCAAAGCAATTTTTATAAATTTTTTCTGATACTTATTCAATTTAAATTTCGTTATTGTCCCTTCAATGTCTCCTAATAAAAATAGCAATGGACAATATGGAAGTTGTACTCCAATAATTTGTTGTAATAAAAATCTTAAATTAATCCAAAATGGTTGAATTTTAGAACAAGACCAAGTAGAATGTAAAAAAGTACCAATCTCTTGTTTACATCGAAAACATTTGTCAGACATATTTGAATTTAATCTACTTATTTTCAGTGGTGTTATATATAATATAAAAAATTATATTGTATTAATCTAAGTCGAACATTTATTGTATTTCACATACTATCAGAACATAATCTTGACCAATATTTCCATCAATTTTAACATTCAATTAAAAGCTTATTTACGAGAAAAGCTGGGACAAACAATGTAGATGCCAAAACCTAGTGAAATAAAAATATTAATTCAGAAAGGAAAAATTTTAAAAATTACATCTTGTATGTATAATTTGATTCAAAAGCAGACAATTAAATTAGGAATTCATAAATCAAGACAAAAATGGGAATCTGATCTATGTGCTAACATGATGTAAACCTTATTATTTTACATACCATATGCTTTAGAGTAGTATGCAACAAATTTTATGAGTGTGCTACCAATGTTCGAGGTTACTTTCACTACATCACCTTTTGTACACAATGGAAAATTAGCGTTAACAATACTAAGCAAAGATATTGGCTGTTCCTCTCTGAATGTTAGGATGTAGGTTTCATGAATTCAGCTTGCATTTGGGTATTCCATGGCTCTGAGTGTTATACATGCAATATCTATACAGAACTAGCTCACCCTGAATAGTTATGTACACATCCTTAACTGCATTCAGCTCAATAGAGTGTAGAGTTGAATGTTGCTGAAAACTAGTATGTGCTAACTTGATGTAAGCCTTATTATTTTACTTCATATCATTTAGCGTAGTATGCAACCAATTTTATGAGTGCGCTACCAATGTTCCAGAAATTACTTTCAGTACATCACCTTTTGTACACAATGGAACATTAGCGTTTACAGAACTAAGCAAAGACATAGGCTGTTCCACTCTCAATGTTATGATATGTGTTCCTGAATTCAGCTTGCATTTGAGTATACCATAGCTTTGAGTGTTATACATGCAATATCTATATAGTTCCAGCTCACCCTGAGTAGTTATGTTCACATCCGTAACTCAAAATGCATAGAATACAAAGTAATGCATTCAGCTCAATAGAGTGTAGAGTTGAATGTTGCTGAAAACTATGTGCTAACTTGATGAAAACCTTATTATTTTACTTACTATATGAATTAGAGTAGTACGCAAACAATTTTATGAGTGTTCTACCAATGTTCGAGAAGTTAGTTTCGGTACATCTCCTTTAGTACACAATGGAACATCAGCATTTACAGAACTAAGCAAAGATACTGGCAGTTTCTCTCTGAATGTTAGGATGTAGGTTCCTGTATTCAGCTTCCAATTGGGTATTCCATGGCTGTGAGTAGTATGCATGCAATATCTATACAGTTCCAGCTCACCCTGTGTAGTTATGTACACATCCTTAACTCAAAATGCATAAAATAGCAAGTAATGCATTCAGCTCAATAGAGTGTAGATTTCAATGTTGCTGAAAACTTCTATGTGCTAATAGATGTAAACCTTCTTATTTAACATACCATTTGCTTTAGAGTAGTATGCAACCAATTTTATGAGTGTGCTACCAATGTTCGAGGTTACTTTCAGTACACCACCTTTTGTACACAATGGAACATCAGCATTTACAGAACTAAGCAAAGATATAGGCTGTTCCACTCTGAATGTTACGGTATAGGTTCCTAAATTCAGCTTGCATTTGAGTATTCCATAGCTGTGAGTGGTATACATGCAATATCTATGCAGTTCCAGCTCACCCTGAGTAGTTATGTACACATCCTTAACTCAAAATGCATAGAACAGAAAGTAATGCATTCAACCCAACAGAGTGCAGAGTTGAATGTTGATGAAAACTACTATGTGCTAACTTGATGTAAACATTATTAGTTTACTTACTGCATGATTTAGAGTAGTATGCAACCAATTTTATGAGTGTGCTACCAGTGCTTGAGAAATTACTTTCAGTACATCACCTTTAGTACACAATGGAACATCAGCATTTACAGAACTAAGCAAAGATACTGGCTCTTCCTCTCTAAATGGTAGGATGTAGGTTCCTGTATTCAGCTTGCAATTGGGTATTCCATGGCTGTGAGTAGTATACATGCAATATCTATACAGTTCCAGCTCACCCTGTGTAGTTATGTACACATCCTTAACTCAAAATGCATAGAATAGAAAGTAATGCATTCATCTCAGTAGAGTGTAGAGTTCAATGTTGCTGAAAACTACTATGTGCTAACTTTTTTAAAATATTATTTATTTATTGAATTTTAGAAATTACAAGAATAAATGTAATAATAAAATAGTAATTAAAGTGATATTAACCATCCCCTCTCCCCTTAACCCACCCCCCTTAACCCTTATCTAAAGAAGAAGAAAAAACAAGAAAGAAAAGAGAAGAAAGATTGCCTGGATATCGGAGGATCCCCACATGTTCCATGGAGTTTAAAATAATTTTGATATTTATTTTCACTTTCCCCAATTACTATAATTTTATCTTCAAACGACCTATGTATCTAATCCTATCTTTCGTAAGTATGGTGACCAAATTTTCAAAAATATCTCATATTTATTTCTTAAATTATACGTAATATTTTCAAATGGAATACAAATATGTATTTCATTATTCCAACGATCCATAGTTAAATTTAAATCAGATTTCCAAGTAACTGCGATAACTTTTTTGGCTACTGCCAAAGCAATTTTTATAAATTTTTTCTGATACTTATTCAATTTAAATTTCGTTATTGTCCCTTCAATGTCTCCTAATAAAAATAGCAATGGACAATATGGAAGTTGTACTCCAATAATTTGTTGTAATAAAAATCTTAAATTAATCCAAAATGGTTGAATTTTAGAACAAGACCAAGTAGAATGTAAAAAAGTACCAATCTCTTGTTTACATCGAAAACATTTGTCAGACATATTTGAATTTAATCTACTTATTTTCAGTGGTGTTATATATAATATAAAAAATTATATTGTATTAATCTAAGTCGAACATTTATTGTATTTCACATACTATCAGAACATAATCTTGACCAATATTTCCATCAATTTTAACATTCAATTAAAAGCTTATTTACGAGAAAAGCTGGGACAAACAATGTAGATGCCAAAACCTAGTGAAATAAAAATATTAATTCAGAAAGGAAAAATTTAAAAAATTACATCTTGTATGTATAATTTGATTCAAAAGCAGACAATTAAATTAGGAATTCATAAATCAAGACAAAAATGGGAATCTGATCTATGTGCTAACATGATGTAAACCTTATTATTTTACATACCATATGCTTTAGAGTAGTATGCAACAAATTTTATGAGTGTGCTACCAATGTTCGAGGTTACTTTCACTACATCACCTTTTGTACACAATGGAAAATTAGCGTTAACAATACTAAGCAAAGATATTGGCTGTTCCTCTCTGAATGTTAGGATGTAGGTTTCATGAATTCAGCTTGCATTTGGGTATTCCATGGCTCTGAGTGTTATACATGCAATATCTATACAGAACTAGCTCACCCTGAATAGTTATGTACACATCCTTAACTGCATTCAGCTCAATAGAGTGTAGAGTTGAATGTTGCTGAAAACTAGTATGTGCTAACTTGATGTAAGCCTTATTATTTTACTTCATATCATTTAGCGTAGTATGCAACCAATTTTATGAGTGCGCTACCAATGTTCCAGAAATTACTTTCAGTACATCACCTTTTGTACACAATGGAACATTAGCGTTTACAGAACTAAGCAAAGACATAGGCTGTTCCACTCTCAATGTTATGATATGTGTTCCTGAATTCAGCTTGCATTTGAGTATACCATAGCTTTGAGTGTTATACATGCAATATCTATATAGTTCCAGCTCACCCTGAGTAGTTATGTTCACATCCGTAACTCAAAATGCATAGAATACAAAGTAATGCATTCAGCTCAATAGAGTGTAGAGTTGAATGTTGCTGAAAACTATGTGCTAACTTGATGAAAACCTTATTATTTTACTTACTATATGAATTAGAGTAGTACGCAAACAATTTTATGAGTGTTCTACCAATGTTCGAGAAGTTAGTTTCGGTACATCTCCTTTAGTACACAATGGAACATCAGCATTTACAGAACTAAGCAAAGATACTGGCTGTTTCTCTCTGAATGTTAGGATGCAGGTTCCTGTATTCAGCTTGCAATTGGGTATTCCATGGCTGTGAGTAGTATGCATGCAATATCTATACAGTTCCAGCTCACCCTGTGTAGTTATGTACACATCCTTAACTCAAAATGCATAAAATAGCAAGTAATGCATTCAGCTCAATAGAGTGTAGATTTCAATGTTGCTGAAAACTTCTATGTGCTAATAGATGTAAACCTTCTTATTTAACATACCATTTGCTTTAGAGTAGTATGCAACAAATTTTATGAGTGTGCTACCAATGTTCGAGGTTACTTTCACTACATCACCTTTTGTACACAATGGAACATCAGCATTTACAGAACTAAGCAAAGATATAGGCTGTTCCACTCTGAATGTTACGGTATAGGTTCCTAAATTCAGCTTGCATTTGAGTATTCCATAGCTGTGAGTGGTATACATGCAATATCTATACAGTTCCAGCTCACCCTGAGTAGTTATGTACACATCCTTAACTCAAAATGCATAGAACAGAAAGTAATGCATTCAACCCAACAGAGTGCAGAGTTGAATGTTGATGAAAACTACTATGTGCTAACTTGATGTAAACATTATTAGTTTACTTACTGCATGATTTAGAGTAGTATGCAACCAATTTTATGAGTGTGCTACCAGTGCTTGAGAAATTACTTTCAGTACATCACCTTTAGTACACAATGGAACATCAGCATTTACAGAACTAAGCAAAGATACTGGCTCTTCCTCTCTAAATGGTAGGATGTAGGTTCCTGTATTCAGCTTGCAATTGGGTATTCCATGGCTGTGAGTAGTATACATGCAATATCTATACAGTTCCAGCTCACCCTGTGTAGTTATGTACACATCCTTAACTCAAAATGCATAGAATAGAAAGTAATGCATTCATCTCAGTAGAGTGTAGAGTTCAATGTTGCTGAAAACTACTATGTGCTAACTTTTTTAAAATATTATTTATTTATTGAATTTTAGAAATTACAAGAATAAATGTAATAATAAAATAGTAATTAAAGTGATATTAACCATCCCCTCTCCCCTTAACCCACC